>NC_067476.1:24293375-24593375 GCF_947179515.1 Apodemus sylvaticus
ATGTAGCAGGAATACACATCCCATCATCAAGCCTGTTTCGGCTATACACAGGCCTGTATTCTTGAGCACATGAAGCCACAATGTAAATTTGTATCTGTGTGGCTCATGGTGAGAAGTTTGCAAATACTGTAGTATAGGATGTTTGGGTCATATAACTCCCTTAAAACACTGTTCACAGAGGAGTCCAGCTACACTGCAAGGGAAATGATAATTCCTTGTCTACTCAAAGAAGGACATTGGGATCCTTGGAAGGTCAGGGAAGGTGACTGAAGTAAGTCTTGGATAGCAGGGAGAACTTCCACGGGTCATGGAGAGTCTGGGTGGTGAAGGGGACTACTGTCAGAGAATGCTGCTGTGTCCGGGCTGAGGTCCAGTATCTGCCTGTACAGATGAATACAGGCTACAAAGGCAGAGAGATCTCCCTTACCCATCATTTTACTTCTAGAAGTTTCAATTAATTACGTGTTGTCAACTGAGATCTGAAAGTTTTAAATTTCAAATTCTAAAAATAAGAGTTAAACTGTGCACTATTCTGCACTGAAAAGAGCATGGTGAAAGCTACACTGCTGGGCTGGGCTCATCCACCCGCTGTCCCTGCCTCACTCCGTCCCCATGCTGTAGGGTACCCACCCGCAGGTCACTCACAAGTTGATCTGCTGGCTTGCTTGTCAGATGGACTACAGTGCAATTCCTGCTTGCATTCAAAGAACCTTTAATTTACTTACTAATGGCTCACAGTGAACTAGGATGCTGGGGATCTGGATATGCCAATGCCAAAATAGCAGTGTGAGGAAAAGGTAAGACATTTCAACAAGGCAAAAACCGTTTTGTGTGGTATTCTATTCATGAAATTGTGAAGCAGAGAAAATTCGTGGTAGTTTTGCTGTTAACACTCAAACTACAAAAGTTATAGCCATACTGTATTAACTGTTTAGTTAAATTGTAGTATGTATGTATGTATGTATGTATGTATGTATGTATGTATGCATGCATGCATGTATGTGCAAACAGGTTTTGATACTATTCCCCTTTCAAGATTTTGGAAGGTATTTCCTATAGTTAAGGGTAGACTATACTTGTCTGGGAAGAACAGATAAATGAGTCTGTATTTGACTGATAAAGACAGCAGAAAAAATATACACAAGAAAGAATCACATCTTTCAAAGGTTTAAATCAGATATGGCACTGTGGGTGAGCTCACTGAAGTGACGGATAGAGGAAGGAATGGATTCAGTAGGGAAGAAGTCTCCTCTGGTACCGAGAAGTAAGATGACAATGAAAGGCAGTGACGGGATTAAATCACAGAGAGGGTAACTGGAATAGCTGTGCCTGGTTTATACCAGTGGCTTTCAATTGCTTGACAGGGAACAGGAAAAGATATTAGAATAATATGGACTGTTTTGAAAAAGTATCATGATTCTAATAAACTTGGTAAAATGTTTTCAAGTGGCAGTGTGAACCTCATTTGAAGTTGAGAAGCCCTGGTATACAAAGTACCAACTCCTGAAAAACTGCAGTGTGATAAGTAAAATGGAGCAGGAAGTGGTGACCCAGCTAATAAGTGGCAGAACCAGAACTCATAGCTAACCTTCTCAGCTTCTGATCCTGTTCAATGTATGGCAGCCAAGAGCTGATGCCCTTTCCTTGCAACTAAACCAACATAGGCCAAGAGAAACTGCTGGCAATGCTTACTATGTGGATCCAGATATACACTCCTTACTGTGCTGTTTTCTGTCAGACTCCAGTTCTGACAGAGGTACAATAGGAAACAGTCAGGCTGAGGCACACAGGCCTTCTTCTGGTCTCAGTGTGGAGAAAATGCTATTGTGACCACATCAGGGTCCACATCATGACATATGATTACAATGATTATAATATACAAATGCAGGAACCCAGTAGTGACCACATGGAACCAAAGCCCTGGGTGGGTTACACTCTCATCTCTCCTGTCTACAGAGGCGTTCCTTCTGCATTTCAGTACACCTAAGCCATGGATGCTATGACACGCCTTCCATTAGGTCTATTTCTACATTCCTATTTATCTATGAATGTCTTGATTATCTTTTCCATTCATTAACTGATTTCCATGTATCTTTCTCAAACAAACATTTCCCACAAACTTTGAGACCATTTTATGAAAATGAAAGAACATTTTTTTCCTCAGTGATGTTCACACAGTTATAACTTCTGAGAACAATTTCTTGAGAGATGTTTTGGGAGTTGTATTCCGGAACATATTATCTTCATGGTCTTCCCCCTGGTAGGATGGAAAATGATCTTGTCTTGAGACTCACTCTCAATCTTCTGGTTCTAGTAGAAATTACACATATCCTTCTCAGAGGAGCTGCAGGGGTAGGAGACAAGAAGCCAAGGCACGCACAACTGGGAGTGGCCACCGCAGCAACACAGACTCTCTCAGGACACTGCACCGAGAAATCAGAATGTGCTGCTACACCATCACTTGCACTGCAGATCACTTCAGCATTTGGAAGAAAAGGGTGGACAGAATTAACAGCTTTTCTGAGAAAGGAGCTCTTCAGCCACTGACTGGGACCTTCACCCTCATCAGTGGGAGCTGAAATACCAATGGCCCAGCTGCTCTGTGTACGTCATCCTGAGTTGGTATTACACCCCTACACACTCTTCTGGCGGAGCTCTGCCTCGGCCTTACCCCAGTAGCCAGGTCCCACATGACCTTAGTACAGTGTGACATGAAGTTGGCAAGTGAAGGGATGAGTATGTAATCAATACGGAGGTGAAGAGGACAGGGAGGTGAAGAGACGTTGCTGGATTTGGGATTTTGTCAGGGGAAGAAAGGGTATGTGTGCCTATGGGGGAAGGAGAAAAAGAATTTACGCAGTGAATAACATAAGACAAGGAGGTGGATAAATGAACAGATAATTCGGAAGATGACAAAGAATGGGAATTCTTAAGACACTAGGTTAGGGTAGGATTGTGAGGAAGTTGCCTTGATATAAAGGAATTGAAGTTCACCATACAGAAGAATAGCTGCGGTATACATAGTTATCACTGCTACAGTACTATAAGTCTGTTCTTGGGTGGTGGGGGTTTAGGAAGAATATCGAGATTCAGTGGGTAAGATTAGCATACAAATGCCCAGAGCCTGGGAGACTACTGGGAGTCTTCTGCAGAAGTCAAGGTTTTAGAAGACAGGAGTGAGACTGCCAGCCAGAAGCAAGAGGTGAGGTGTTCTACTAGCAATGCGATGGCAGAGAAGGGAATGAGGCTAAAAAACCTTGGTCTTCTATTCCTCTACCTTGGAATCTGCTGGATGGAATTTGTGATGTGAAATTACCAAGAAAAATAGAAATATATTAATTTATAGGGCTCAGGAAAATTTATACTTGTGCTCATCCTAAATGTAGATGTTACCCTACAAGTAGGCTGGTGTTGGTCATGATATATGCTTCCTTTCATTACTTTGGTGACTATAACTGCTTACTCATAAATCCTATGCATTTACATTTATTTTATTAGTGGTAAAATTATAGGTTTCCCATTAAATTTTGATGTAGTGTTTATTTCTTCTCATATCATTACCTCTACTGTTTATCAGCTACCCGACATTGGGCAAGCTACTTAGCTGAAGCTTTAGTTTTTCACTTGTATGTAAAAAAGAAGTTGGATTTCCTGAGGGCTGCAGGGGGTAGATTGAGATGGTGGCCGAAGGGAAGGTCTGTGAGTCACTAGGCTTGTTACCCTGTGCTTCTGGCATCACAAGCCTTCATCTCTATGACATATTTACCCCATGTATTTCATTTGTTATATGTTCATATAAACTCATGTAAATGTTGAAGCACAAATACCTAAAACATATAATATATTCATTCTTTTATATTTCATGAAGTTATTGATTTATTAACTAGTTAATAAATAGTTAAGAAAAAGACCCATTGGATTTTACAGCGGAATCAGTAGGTTATTAGACTGCATACTTGTCAGATATGACATATGCAGGCAGAGCAGTTTGTCTTTTAATCCTCTACTTCTGCCTACTTTTCTAGTCTCATGTTTGTGAATCTGTACTGCACTCTTTAAAAGCTATCATTTCATAGGTGCTTTGAGCCTGACAGGACAGGTTCTTCATCGTACTTTCTCTGTACCCAGCAGTTCTCACACTCTTCTCTTTCATTTATTTACTCTGTAGAAGACTCACAGCAGCTGTGGGAGGACATATAGAGGTACATGGTGGCACCCTAACTGGACTCTGCTAAGGTTTTAAATTGTCTTAGGATATACTACCATTTCTGCTATGAAAACTGTACATGGCATTGATTTTTTTTCCAGTCAGAAGAAAATTCCTTTTCATTTCTTTAGTCTTATTTATTTTTTGCTATGGTGATTTGTCGTCCTCATTTTTACCATAAGACTGGCAAAAAATTCCACTCAATTTGGGTTTTAGATTCTTGGGGAAAAGACTTTCTCAAACTTCTTTCTGGGACCCATTCTGGGGCTGTTCCACATACTGAGATTTTTATTTACACCTGTGCATCTAAATGAAGTTAATAAGTCATCTACTATACTTAGGGATTTCAACATAATAGATTGCCTTAAAAGGTTGTTCAAAAGCAATATACCCCAAATTATGAAAAAGTTATTAAAAAGGCATGTTATAATAAAATGTAAACATACAAACTTTTTTTCCCTTTGAAATCGGACTACGAGATCCTAGAGGGAATTTTCTTCATTTGATAGTCACAATACATTAATGAACATAAGAGGCAGCAGGTAAACAACTTCAAAGGGAATAAACAGTGACTAAAACATACTCAGAAAGAGGATTGGTTTAAGAAATGGTATGTTTTTGACACAGTGGAGTTCATTCAGTCTTGTTTTACTAGTAGAATTTATTTCATACCACATATGATCTGAAGATTCAATATCAATTGATTAATAGACTATTTTGCATTGGACTTGATTTGCAGAAAAATATAGAAATTTTACATTAATGTGGTTTATTTGTGTATCTCAAGCCTTCTGGTACTGGCTCTTTGGAACAGTCTCACTGCTGAGGATGAGACCATAGCTGGAAGCTCAGGGAAAGAGGAGGTGGGAGAGGAGGAAACTGCCACATGATTCCCAAGCATTTACTCCAGAGCCAGGAACCAGGACCATGAAAAGATCACAGTAACCAGTGCCAGGCCAGATGCTACTCAGCAGCTTTCCACACACCTCTTGACCTAAATAACAGGGGAACCATGTTGGCTTCTGTCTGCCAAAACCATGTTTCAGGTTTTCAGTTTTCTTCAGACCTTTTTGGCTGCCTGAATGTCTCAGCTAAAACTCCTGTGAAGCGAGAGCACCATATCTGTAATAAGGATGAAGAATCTTACATAAGGTCTTGGCTGCTTACACAAAAGAATATTTTGTTTAGAATTACCATTTGTGGGAAATTATGAAGTATACAAACACATTCCATTGACTTGATATTTAAAACATTTACTAAAATTAAAAAAAAAATCATCTCAAGGGCTAACAATGTGACCTTGTCATGAGAACTGGCCAACACTCAAACATGTGCATTGAAGATTTCCTAGGCTTCTTAGTTCCTTTTTTACACAAAACTAGATGCAGATGGTTTATAGAGCAAAATGACCTTTTAATTGTCTGAATAAGAATGAACTTTTGAGATACAGCACACTCAGTGTCTTCTTTGTATCCAAAAAGTATTTCAGAAACTCATTCTATATACAAACTCCTCAAGTCCTATAATAAAATTTGCATAGCACTTTAGCACTTTCCCTCAAAATTACCTACTCCTATGGAAATCTTCATAAAGATTCATTGACATAGAGTAGGTGGTTTTACTGTTTTTCTTTTCCCATGTCCTTTTAGTTGCACAGTTGAGTTAGCTGATGTTCATCTGGAAAGCTATAGAATCCAATTCTAACCTAATTTGATGATTTAAATTTCTGTAATCATACCTTCTCAACCTTGGTGCTGCTGCTATTTTATTAGGTTGGATACGCTTATGTTGTTGGGTTGAGCTGTGTTTTGTAGTATGTTTGGCAGAATAACTAGTGTCCTATTTGGCAGGAGCTCACTCCCTGCCCAACAGTTTTGACAACAAAATGTGTTTACACATTGCTAGATGTCCCCAGGGAACTAGGGACATCATTTCAGGTAGATCGTGTCTATAAGTTTCATAAAATGCCAAACATCTAGAACTTACCCTATTTCATAGACTGCTTCTACTTCACAGAGGTTCCTTCTTAAAGGATATGAATTACCAGATGTATCTGCAGAAACCATCAGGTAGCTCCCAAGCAGAAGGCTGCAGCCAAGGCTCAAACACTTGTAATCTCTTAATTAACTGGGCTAGACTTATCCAGATGGAGAGAGAAACCTGAAGAGGCATTGCTTTCTCTCTGAGGAAATACAGATCATGGTATACATTAATGAGTTCCGGTGGCCCACTGTTCAGTTTATAAAATCATTTCTGTGTCCTAGCTTTTTGAGAGCAGGGCTGGCTTTACTTATGATTGAGCAGTGCCTTGATGCTCTGGCCAATGAACAGAGTAGAGCCTGTGCTGCTTATAAGCCAGTGTAGTTCCTTGGTGACATAGGTTTAGAGGAATTTTAATCCAGCAACATGGCTGCTCTGACAAGGGATCACATCCCAAGAGCTAGGTCTGTGTAATCCAGCTGGAATGCAGACATGCCACACACCTTTATCCCTCTGGTTGGAATACAGACATGCCCAGTTAATGTAAAATTAGTTTGTAGAAGGAAGCAGCCATGTTTAAAAGTGACATCTAACTGAGTGACAGATAAAGAGATAAATGAGAGAAAGATATGACAGAATGAATCAGAGATAGGATATGCCCAACTCTCACCAGAACAGCACAGGAAAGAGAAGCTATAGGAGCAGCACAGGGAGAGAGGGTCAGTCAGTTGGGAGTCAGTCATTGCAGAGTCAGTACAGTAGAGCTGATCCCTTGGTAGTTTGTGCCATTTGAGTTAGTGAGTTTATGCAGCTCATGAGGCTGTTGAAACCAGAGACAGAAGATTAGAACAAATTGTCAGAGTTAGTTAGAAGCCAAACAGAGCAATTCATTGAGAAGCTGAGAAAAAACCAGATTGAATCAGTCAGCTTAGAGAGGAGTTTCAGCCAGAACAGCTGAGTTAACCCAGCCATCCAGAGTTCAGAAAGAACTAGAAAAGGTGATTTTATTCAGCTGTAAGACTCCATGACAACAATTACAACAGGCAAGAAAAGCTACTTTTACACATGGGGAGTGAGTGTTAATACCAATGGGTGATGCTTAGGATGATAGTTATTGACTTTTTTATCAGTGTCCTCACTGACTGACATGAGCAGTGCACTACACTCATCTGCATAAACATATGGCATGAACAAAAATCCATTTTATGTTTTAAGCCACTGCGATTTTAAGGTTTTGTGTCCTTAGTGTAGCCTAGGTTATTCTAATTCAAGAGCTGAGAACTGAGAAAAACATTAAAACTTATATTAAATCAAGGTTACTTCTGTTGAAACAGTAAACAATACAAAATCACTTAGAACTTGTTTTACTTGGTGTTATTGTATACTGAAAAGAAATATGTTTTACCCCTTAATTCTTTAGGATTTTGTTTCAAAGTACATTTCTGTAAACCCGATATAGAAACTGTACTGCTTTGGTTTGACAGACCTGTTCCTTCATTTGAGTAATACACAGAGAACACTGATGCTGAATATTATGTGGATTTTTTTTGAGTATTGTTTTATTGGATATTTTCTTTATTTACATTTCAAATGTTATCCTCTTTCACGGTTCCCATCCCCAACCCCCCCATCCTATCCCCCTTTCCCCTGCTTCTATGAGGGTGCTCTCCCATCTACCCACCCACTCCCATCTCCCTGCCCTGGCATTCCCCGACACTGGGCAATGAGCCTTTGCAGGACCAAAGGCCTCTCTCCCACTGATGTTCAATAAGGCCATCCTCTGCTACATATGTGGCTGGAGCCATGGGTCCCTCCATGTGTACTCTCTGGTTGGTGGTTTAGTCCCTGGGAGCTCTGGGGAGGGGGTCTGGTTGGTTGATATTGTTGTTTTTCCTATGTGGTTGCAAACCCCTTTAGCTCCTTCTGTCCTTTCCCTAATTCCTCCACTGGGGAACCTGTGCTCAGTCCAATGGTTGGCTGCTAGCATCTGCCTCTGTATTTGTCAGGCTCTGGCAGAGCCTCTCAGGAGACAGCTATATCAGGCTCCTGTCAGCATGCACTTCTTGGTATCTGCAATAGTGTCTGAGTTTGGTGACAGTATATGAGATGCATCTACAGGTGGAGCAGTCTCTGGATGGCCTTTCCTTCAGTCTCTGCTCTATACTGTATATCCATTTTTGCTCTTGTGAGTGTTTTATTCCCCTTCTCAGAAGAATCATAAAACCTATAATTTGGTCTTCCTTCTTCTTGAGATTCATGTGGTCTGTGAATTGTATCTTGGGTATTCAGAGCTTTTGGGCTAATATCCTCATATCAGTGAGTGCATACCATGTATGTTCTTTTGTGATTGGCTAACCTCACTCAGGATGGTATTTTCTAGTTCCATCCATTTGCCTAAGAATTTCATGAATTCATTGTTTTTAATAGCTGAGTAGTACTCCACTGTGTAAATGTACCATATTTTCTGTATTCGTTCCTCTGTTGAAGGACATCTGGGTTCTTTCCAGCTTCTGGATATTACAAATAAGGCTGCTATGAACATAGTGGAACATGTGTCCTTGTTATATGTTGAAGTATCTTTTGGGTATACGCCCAGGAGTGGTATGGCTGGGTCCACAGGTACTATGTCTAATTTTCTGAGGAACCACCAGACTGATTTCCAGAGAAGTTGTATCAGCTTGCAATCCCACCAACAATGGAGGAATGTTCCTCTTTTCCACATCCTTGTCAGCATTTGCTATCACTTGAATTTTTGATCTTAGCCATTCTGACTGGTGTGAGATGGAATATCGGGGTTTTTTGATTTGCATTTCCCTGATGACTGAGGATGTTGAACATTTCTTTAGGTGCTTCTTGGCCATTCAAGTTTCCTAAGTTGAAAATTCCTTGATTAGCTCTGCACTCCATTTTTAATAGGTTATTTAATTATCTAGAGTCTAACTTCTTGAGTTCTTTGTATATATTGGATATTAGCCCTCTATTGGATATAGGATTGGTAAAGATCTTTTCCCAATCTGTTGGTTGCCATTTTGTCCTGATAACAGTGCCCTTTGCCTTACAGAAGCTTTGCAGTTTTATGAGGTCCCATTTGTTAATTGTTGATCTTAGAGCATAAGCCATTGGTATTCTGTTTAGGAAAATTTCCCCTGTGCCCACATGTTCAAGGTTCTTCCCTACTTTTTCTTCTATTAGTTTCAGTGTATCTGGTTTTATGTGCAGGTCCTTAATCCACTTGGATTTGAGCTTTGTCCATGGAGTTAAGAATGGATCAGTTTGCATTTTTCTACATGCTCACCGCCAGTTGAACCAGCACCATTTGTTCAAAAATGCTGTCTGTTTTCCATTGGATGGTTTTTAGTTCCTTTGTCAAAGATCAAGTGACTATAGGTATGAGGGTTCCTTTCTGAGTCTTCAATTGTATTCCATTGATCTTCCTGCCTGTCTCATGGGATATTTTTTTTATACTTCATATTTGTTTTGACATTTTTTTTAATGAGGACACTTTAATATCTAAGGGGTGAAAAATTATTTAGGACATAAATTTGAAAATTTTCTTAAAAATAGCTTTTCATTTGCAAAAGGATTATCAAAGATTATGGAACTGATTCACTGGAGTGGTCAGGATTTTCTACAGTCATACCTCCTGTTTTTTTCCCTATAAGATGGAGAGAGAGGTCTTTGGATTGCCATGGAGAACACATATGAAGCATTGGCCTTGGAGACTGAACAAAGTTTGTTTCATGGATTTTTACAATGTAACTTCTTTGTGATCTTACTTTTTCATAAATAGCCAATGCAGCACTACCTGGTTTATATGTTTATTGTGAAGATTAAGTCAAGCAATGGAGGAAGGAAGAGAAACAGTGACAGGCACATGCTGGGTGGTCAGGAAATGTTCAATCTAGCATTGAAAGCAGTGCTCTAGGAAGTGATCAGTAAATCAGCAAACCATGTTCAATCATCTTATATGACTTGCAGTGTCTTGTACAAAGGATGTACTTAAGACAGGTGTGTTCCCAACTGTAGCAGTGCTAAGGGTGTAGAGGTTGACCTGCTCTACTCCTGGCCTGGCTATTCCTGTGCCTACAATACCTAGTGTATGTAGGGAGGATTGCATAAGTCACCAACTATCTTTGTGCTTTTTCCTCTTTTGTAAAGACAAAACAAAAACAAGCAAACAGACAAAAAAGAACACAAAAAAATTATGAGTCACAACATAATGAACCTTAATTCTGTGACACTCTCCATGAAAATGCTTTTCATAAAATGATTTTTTTGCTTGAAAATAACCAACTGTAATGAAATCACACAAAATCATACTATAGTTTTAAAATTCTCAAGAGAAATTTAGTATTGATAATAGTATCTTGTTGGCACAAGTGTGTTCAGTTAGCACAGTTACTTTCTGCTCTGTGCTTTGTGGACAGATAAAGGGAACAGGGGTTTGGAAATACAGTCTCCTTTGTAGCCCAGGCTGATTTAGAATTTAAGACTCTCTTCCCTCAACCATCTGAGTACTGGGATTTCAAATGCTTAGGACCTAGTTATTAGAAAATCAAGTTGGAGAAAAACCACCAAATGTTCCTATAGCATATAAACTCTGTCTTTCTTGGCTTTCTAGCCTATCTGAATGCTACATGGATTAGAGAAGACTGGGATGTGGTAACCACCACATAAGTATTTGTTAAATAAACCAGGGGAATGGCAAGAATGACAAGTTACATAGAATGGCTTGTTAGGAAGCGTGTGGAATAAAGGCGATATGGCCATCAAAGGATATAACCTGGAAAGCAAACAGAAGCAGCCCTCACTCCTTGAGTATCTCTGATTCCCTCATATGCAAGCAGAAGCAGGGTGGCCATGACGTGTTGACTCCCACTGCAAATGACTCATGGATCAGTGGCGGAGACATAAAGCGGCCCAGGTGGGAGCCCAGGTAAAGGAACATGCACACAGAGAATATGATATTCTTTCTTTTTAGGTGCCACAGTACTCTGTAAGGACTGTGCTACACCCCAGGTGCCTGGTAGGGAGAGACAGTCTTGTCCATGTATTCTCTTACACAGGCTCAGTAAGGATGTGCTCACTGAAAGGCCAAGTAAACAGCAAGGTAGTACACGATCTTACTGAACATGAACACTACATGCTGGGACCCAGAACTGTTCCACATCTCAATATTCTACACTGCTTCATCATTTAAAGGCAATGTGTTGGATATGAACAGCAGAGATCCAGAGATCTGAAAGTACCCAAGGATATGCTACTTTTAAATAAAAATCTAACCTGCCTCACAGAGGTGGCTAAACCTACACTGTGGTGATGCTGCCTTAGCAACCCCTTAGGCATTTCCCCTACTTTCTGTCAGTCCATCCACAAGTATCAGTGGATACTTACCAACTATGAAAGTTGGCAAAGTTTCTTTCCTTCCTTCTGTCCAATCTTAATTATCAAATTCTTCTCTGGCTTCCTCCTTCGCCAATTTCTCTGTCACTGCTGTAGAATCACTCTGGTGTCTCCAACAGTGACTTTCATACTGATTCTGCCTCATTATACCTCATTTACTTTAGTGATCAACATTCTCCATACCTTGACACTACCCTGTCTGTGTAAAGCAATGTGAACTTATCAAGGTCTGCATGTAGAATCCCCTCAAAGCACTCCCATTAGCAATGCCACAGCATTTCTCATTGGAAGTCGCTTCCTTTAAGTACAGATTCTATAATGTTTGCTTAGGAGTGCTTTTCCCACCCTGGAACAATTTAATCAATCTTTTATTGCTGGCTACTAAAATAGTGTTGGCTCTTAATATACTGTTAGCCTTCTAAGCTCCATGTGTCATTTCTTATACATAACTGTATCAGTTTGGTCCCTTCTCTAATTTCTGTATTTATACATG
The DNA here is from genome assembly GCF_947179515.1 of Apodemus sylvaticus. Taxonomy (NCBI): domain Eukaryota; kingdom Metazoa; phylum Chordata; class Mammalia; order Rodentia; family Muridae; genus Apodemus; species Apodemus sylvaticus. Next base: position 24,305,459 of record NC_067476.1, read on the forward strand.
AATCTCTCTCCTTAACACAACTCTAAGTTCCTGGTTGGGAGGAAGCACTTTTACTATTGCTCACTTATGTAGTGTTTACTGACCTCTAGCACTCCACTGGTCAGTGTTCTCAGTGATAGAAATGACCAAGACAAGGAACGTCTCTAGTTCTTATGCAACTTACCTTCTAAAGTCTACTAATTATGTGCATGGAGTGACTGGTGGGAAAGACTGTGAAGCACCGTGAAGAAAAGCAGTGTGCCAGGAGAGCTCGGACATACGTCATGAAAATGCTGCAGAGCTAAGACTGAGAGAATCAGACAGAAGGCCACAGGCAGACAAGGTTTGCAGACGCTTGCTACCTGAGAGGACCAGAGAAAGGTCCGTGTACACACCGCAGAAGGCAGACAGTGAGCAGTGAGATGAGGCCACTGAGGACAGGCTGGCTGCAGTTCCTGGCACTGAGCCACACTCAGAAAGCACTGTCTAAAGGAGTATGCAGTGCAGGTAACCTTTTGATGACATACAAGAAATTGTTCAACAAGACTATGTCTGAACCTTTGTTGTTGCTTGGTTCAATATCCAGGCTTTTCAAACCAACCAACCAACCAACTGACCCACTGACCAACCAACCAACCAATCAACCAACTAACCAACAACCAACAAACCACCTACCAACCCACCAACCAACAAACAAATATGAATGCTTGTCATTTTACTGACTCCAACACGGCATGTTAGGGTACAAGGTAAAGGAAATGACCCTGGAAGGGCACTGTGTAGTGTAAAGAATGAGAGGATCTGCTGTTTGCAGCTTCCACATTGAATTCTTCAGTTCAAGTCAGAGGCATAGACCAGTGAGCACACTGCTATGGGCTAAGGCCCAGCCACGCCTTAAATTAGATGCCCAAATGCTTTATGCAGGAAGTTCACACATGGTAATATACTTGGCCCATTACCAACAAGGGCAGGATGCAAACCAGTGGCCCCGGAGGTGAGAGGTTGTACATCCAATTAGAAACTTCCACTTCTGTAAGCGTTAAGATGCCCACAGCAATATATTTTGTTTACAGAAAAATACATTGTATAAACTATATTTGATAAAAAGAGATGACTATTCTCAACTTAAATCAAAGAATGCTTACTTAGGTATTTTGTTAATTGGATCTGAGTTTAATGCTGTAATATAATCTTGGTTAAAAGTGCTCAGCTTGACTCTTCTAACAAAGAAGGAATTAATACTTAAGTTGGAGTGCTCATGTCTTTATATAAAAACAAAACAAATAAATACATACACATTAAAAAATTCAAAACAGTTACCTGGTATATCTGTAAAAGTTTCTCCGAGGACAGAGACATGGAAATTGAGCCTTAACTCTTTTAGATGCATTAATATCTTTAAAAATGTCTCTGGATCTTTGTCATGCTCCCTATAAATAAACAGAAAATACACTTAGTATTACATGGGGTACATGGTAAGAAAAATGTTTTGTTCCTATGGTGCCAATTCCCATCAGCGTCTTTTGATGGTGCAGGAGACTCTTGAATCCCGAGGCTTTTCTTATCTCTATAACTGTAACACCTGTAGACAGCTCTAAGTATCAAATACAGTCCCATAAATATGTTAAGGATCTTAGTGGAGGAGAAATCTGTCTTCTTTTTGTATTATGCATAAATGCAAAATTTGTCAATTCTTGTATGAAATATACAAAAAACAAACAAAAAGCAGTATTTTTTCATCTGTTAAATTTCCATGTAGCACAGCTTTATTTTTAAAGGGAAAACCCTCCCAATCTTCAAAGGGTTACTCTGTGCTCATCCTCATGAGAGGGCCGCGAGAGAAACACGCTTTTCCTTTCAGAGGAACGGACACCTTCCTCCCACGGGCTCGCAGCAGCATTCTGCTGACCGGGAAAGACACAATCTAGAAAGGAAACTACAGCCCCATGCACTAATGTTTCATTTTCAATAACTCAGTGGAGAATTATAATGCAATAAAAGGGATGGATAGGTCTGAATATTGACTCAGAGAGTGAATGCTAGTCAACATGTAAAAGAATCAGAAGAAAAAATACTTTCATTTAGTACAGGCATGAAAAAACATCAAATGTTTTTGGCTTGTTCGGTTTGTCAGTATTTCCTAATGACAGAATGAGAGGCTAAAAGACACTAAAATTAAAGAAAAATATCCTTTGACAAATCCTATTTAAATGGAATACAATTTCTAACTTTCTAAGGTGTGAATATTTCAGTATTTCTTGCATTTAATTAGACTGTTTTAAATTATCTAATTCAGACAGATGTAGACCAGATGTCTTTAAAATATTTGTTTTTTTATTTATAATTCAAAAATTTCATTTTTCATTACAGAAAAGTTATGTACCAGTAACTGCATTTCGCATTTACTAATTATATAAAATAAATCTGTAAAATTATTAAACTGCTATATGAAATATGAAAATTACATCATCCAGGGAACCTCATGAAAAATGACATCTGTACCCCTTAATGTGTTAATTCACAATTCAGTCAATATTTTCAGTATCATGAATTGAAACAAATGCATCTTCTAATTAACATTTTAAAACAGCATGTATAATCTTATGAAACTCTAAGACTTTATAAAATTGGGGTTCTCAAACAATTTGTTTCAAGTGCTATGCCTCTCAGTTTGATTTACTTCAAATAATAAAGGATGCAAAAGCAAAATGTTCATTGCTTTTTAAGATGATGTGTATTATATACATGTACCATGGGGAAGTGTTTGGATGGTTTTCATATATACTACTGCTGTGGGCAAGAACAAAGACTCCAAACAGCTTGAGAGGAAAGAATATACTGTTTGTTGTCTTCAACCTTATCAATCAAGTAACTGCCACCTTATTTGTAATATGCTTTTCTAATCTGATTCTCCTGGAGATACTTAGATGAAAAGGATGGAAACAAAGGAACATAATATAGCTTTAAGAGAGAACACTGGAGGGAACTCTAGCCACTTAGATCTAAATTCTTCATGTGGAGTTCCAGAGAAGCGGATATGGATCCTGGGTATAGTATGTATTCTAAATATTTGCAAGTGTGTGTGTGTGTGTGTGCATGGGCACTTGCGTGTGCACATGTGAATGTTTGTATGTATGTGTAGTATGTGCATGGTAACATAAAAACAAATGTAGTTTTTAAGTAGGATGAAACTTAACTGGGTAAAGAGCATAGTTCCTAAAAGATTCCAGTGTTTTTAAAGCAGTAGGATTTAGAAATGTCTATTTTTATTCCTTCTAACAAAGTAAATGCAATGCAACTTACCATATAATTTAAATATTTTTTTCTAGGAAGACAAATGCTTTAATATTCAACAGTCATTTGTATAAGAACACAAAAAATATTGGTTTGATTCGCCTTTCATTTTGTTTAAGTTACAATATACAGCTGACCATAAAGTAGTTTAGATGTCTAAAGTTATCCCTCATAAATAGGGAAATTTATACTCAAGTTCTTATAGAACACAGGGGAAACTCTGTTTTTGGAAACAGTCTATTAGCTTTCAACCAATGAAAATTTTGGATTTTTTTTTTTTTTTTTTTTTTTTTAGCATTTCTTCACTTGGTACCAGTAAAAGTAGACTCAGAGGAATTAAACAATGAGATGGAATTATTTTGGGAAGTATGGTGTAACAATTCTAAGTGCTGAGTGCTTTTGGAAACAGATACCAAAACAAAACAAAACAAAATCCCACCCCCCCCAAAAAAAACCAAAAAAGCGACCCCTCCACCAGCACATGTAGGCATGCATGCACACAACTCAACTGATTAAGTGATCACTAGAGATCATGAGCGGCAAGCTGGGTTCTCTAGCCGGGGAAGGGATGTCTAGTGCTGTTTTGCTCTGCAGTTGTCGTAGACAGAGAGCCAGACAACAGGTGGTAGACATAGGCCAGTTCTCGGCATGGGGCTCTACTCTGGTGCCAAGAGTGCAGGAAAGGTGAGCTGGAACAAACTGGCTTCCTAAAATATGAGGGTAGGAAAGAACAACACTTCTTAAGGCATTCTTCATCATATGTGCTTTACAGTATTTTATGTATACATTAATAGATTACACTATAGCTATAGTCTCAATAATTGAATTTGTGTTGCTCAAAATAATCAGTATGCTAGATAGTTTTATGTCAATTTGATACAAGCTAAAACCATCTGAAAGGAGGGAGCCTATATGAGATCAGGATGTGGGCCAGCCTGAAAGGTGTTTGCCTCATTGGTGATTGATGGAGGAGGGCCCAGCTCACTGTGGGGGCTGCCCACTCCTTTCTCTAAGAAAGCAGGCTGAGCAAACCATGGGGAGCAAGGCAGTAAGCAGCACTCCTCCATGCCTCTGCATCAGCTCCTGCCTCTAGGTTCTTGCCCTGATTGAGTTCCTATCTTGACTTCCTTCGATGATGAACAATATTGTAGTGTAAGCCAAATAAACCCACTCCTCCCCAAATTGCTTTTCAGTTATGGTATTGGGTCATGGTCACTGTAGCAATAGAAACTAAATTGATCAGTTTAGCTGAATTTCTTTTTTTAAATAATTTTGGTGAAATGGGAAATTGCCTAACATTGGACTTTTAAAGGGTTTCACGAGACCATTCCCTATGACAAGGTGTGAGCGATGTAGTAGCAGAGCCAGCTACTCTGTCATGCAAGGGATGAGCTCTAGACATCTACTGGAACATATAGTGCCCATGATATTAATGAACCCATTTAGCAGAACATGCTACTAGTCGTAAAATACTTGCAAAGGAATCTAAATATGAAACTCTCCAACATGGGGTTGCAACAGAAAGTGTTACATGGACAATGATGGGCTTAATGAGGGCACATCAGCTTCCAGGATGAAGCACACTTTTAGCAAGAAACCTAAGTCTCTAGATCACATTTGTGTTCACACATTTCTGGTGGGAAATGAGAATTAGTCTTTAGAGGGCAATTTTCTATTAGTCACAATAAACCTTAATGTGTGCACTATTTTTGCTTCAATAACTGTAATTTATGAAAGTCAGCCTAAAAGGATGCACACAGAAATTCTGTTACAATATACTCACAACAGCATTACTTACAATGACAACTTTGTAGGAATGTAAGGTGGTGACAAACACATTTTGATACATATGATACAATTCTTAGCAGCCATAAAAAAATGATGTTGCGCATGTGAGGTTCTGGACATGGAAACCATTCAGTATTAAGGATTCACTAGTCAGTGCTTGTGAGTAGAAGGAGTGGCACGAGATGGATCTCATGAGCTGCCAGTGCAGGGCAGACAGGAGTGCCTGTAACTGAGGCACGGTTTCTCTCTAAACCCTTAGGTTTGTTTTGGCTTATTTGCTATTTTGTTTTTTAATAGTCTTTGTGTAAATGATTTTGCATGTTTTAAAGATGTTTGCTAATATTCTACGACAACTCTTGTGTTTATGGGCCTTCTATTTAACTTGGACATTTTTGGTACCTATTCCATTTTCCCCCAGGGGCTTCTAAGTTTGATGAATGCCAGTCAAGCAAGCTTACTTTAACAAACAAGGCATTTCAGTCAACGTGCCAGGGTCCTGGATTCCCAATCATACCCACCCTACTGTCTAGGTAAGGACAAAACATTCTGTTAGGAAATTCATTCCTCCACACCCTCAATATGATAGAAGAGACCAGCAGGGAAATATTTCAGGCTTCCTGGAAGCAAAAGATACGGCAAGAACAGCTTTTATTCCCAAATATTATTCAGAACATTTGAAAAGCATAACATGTTTCCATGTGGTTTTCTTCCTATATCTGTCTCTCTCTGTTGCCTTTCCCATTTCGTTTCTGAGAGCTAAATTTCTTCTTATTCCTCACTTAGCACTCATTCAGTAAATATTTATTGAAGATTTCTAAGTTCTCCATACTTGTCACTTATACTGTTACCATTTCCGATTTTCCCACATAGCTGTGTATATATTGAGCAGTCTCTTTGATCTAGCTCCTGCCTGGTGTGGGGGAAGCTGGCTCTTCCCAGGAGTACAATTCTCTGCATCCAGAGCTCTGTGGGAAGGGCAGAGGATGCCTGCTTTGTTCACTGAGTACCAAGTGCCGAGCAGTGGGGGACATTTGTGCTTGCTGATATCTAGGTCCTTCTCTGGGGACACGGATTCCTTGTTTACTCCCTTGTAATGGGTGAAGACCAGTTCCAGTCAATGGACTGCAAGTTGACTGAAACATGTCAACTTCAGATAAACATATCTGACGGCAGTCCTAGAGAGTTTAGCAAACTTTGCAGAGATTGTGTGTTAAGATAATTCAGTTCAGGTTGTCATATAGGACTAGTCCCACATGCACAGGCCTACAAAGGTAAGAGGAGTTTTTTGTGTCTAAGCTACTGCACACTAATGGGGTAGTGAAGTGTTCACTACAGCAGCATAATCTAGTTAAACTCAGTAAGATCACCATCTGTGACATCAAGTCAGCTGCTCTGTAAATGCTTCACATTCCTACTAAGCACGTGATCATAATCTTACTTAAGCTTCTCAACCAAGTAACCATCAAACATAGCCATTCCAGCATTAAGGAACACATAGAAAACGTATATCAGAATTTACACACTATCTCTAGTCATACTTTTTCTTTTGTTCATCTTGGACTTTAGGTCTTCTTCTTGCATAAACTGAGAGGAGGAAGAAAGCTTGTATCTTCAGCCTACAGTCCCAGATCATTATGCAACAGACATTTCTTAGCTTCTGCTACTTTCGGGGCATAAGCAATATGGAGAGGCAATACATAATCAATTCCCCAATGAGACAGTTTCAACCATGTTTACCTTCCAGAGACTTTGCTAACCTATCTGTTTCATTATAAACCCAACCTCATAGGCATTTAGCACTTGGGAGGCTAAGGGCAGGAGAATCTCATGTTTGAGGAAGGCCTGTGCTAAACACTGAGATCCTCTCTCAACAAAACAAGACAATCTCTCCATTAAAAATCAATCAGCCAATAAAACAACTAATTAACCAACTAACTGAAACCTCAAAACATTTCACACTTCCGAATTCAGTGATATGCTTCTTATTCAAACACAGGCTTCTATTTGCCTCCTAAGCTGGCTGTCACCGCTGACTGGTCTGATATGCTTTCTAAGACATGTACTTTTTACTTGCTCTGCCTGATGCTAGCAAGCAGTGTTCCTTCCCTTCTGTATGTGTACCTTTTGCTTAAGGATGATTTAGCCAGCAGGCTTCACTACTGACCAATTCTTCATTTCATTTCATTTGTTCCATCTTGCTTCTGCAGTCTGTTTCTCATTCCACCTTCTCTCCTCTTCTGTCTCCACTTCATCTTTTACTATGTAGTTCTTCCAGTAATAGCTGCTTCTTTAATACTCTTCCCACTATTTATTTTTTGAAGCCCTTCCACATTGGTAATTGGAGGCTAGTCATAATGCACTTTGCTTTCAGAGAGTGAAAGGCAGTGCAGAGATCAGTGGCTTTGTCACTGATGGTCAGCAGGTCTCTCGCAAAGCCAGAACAAAACCAGATTCTGTTGACTACTATCCCACTCAGTTTCTCTGTGATCAACTTTTTATACTACACAGAAGAGATACTCATTCTTTTATTCTTGGTTTTTTTCACTTAACAAAATGATCTCTTGTTTCAGCCATGTTGATATAAACGACAGAATTTCATTCTTTTTCTGGCTGAAGAGCATTCTACTATATACACGTACTTCAGCTTCCTCATACACTGATGTGTTAGTAGACAGACATATGAACCGTGCTGTAATAAAGAAGGGGGAACATGTGCCTCTGACATAGGTTTTTTTTTTTTTCCTTTAAAAGCCAACTAGTAGTATGGTAAATGGATTACTGTGAATTCTGGTTTTAATTTTGTTGTTCTGTTTTAAGATAGGGTCTTGTCACAGCATAGCTGGCCTTGAACTGTTTATTTTAGGCTGACCTCAAAATCCTGATTGTCTTGTTTTAGTCTCCCAAGGGCAGGGATTACAAGTATGTTACCATGCCTGGCATTGTTTTTCTTCCATATTATTTCTTTTATTGTTTGAGAATATAATTATAACATTTCCCCCTCCCCTTTCCTTCCTCTGAAGCTTTCCATACACCCTTCTTTGTTCTCTTGCAAATTCATTGCCTCGTTTTCCATTATTAGTTGTTACAAATATATTCATAAATACATAAGTTCAACCTGCTTGGTATAGATAATGCTATTTATATGTGTGGTTTAGAGCTGATGCCCTGTACGCCACTTCTGTCGTTTAACTTGCATCCCTACTGACAGTGCTCAGCACTACTCTTTCTAAACATCCTTGACATCACTTGTTAATACATTGCCCTTTGATACTAGGCATTTTTAGAATTTCAATCAATTTATTTTCTCTCTACTTTGTACCCAGATATTGCAGGAATTACTAAAAAATGAGACCAGGATAGCTTGAAGACAAGATGTAGCTAAGAGAGTCTCCCAGTTTCAATGGTGGATCCATCAGGATTCACCACCGGAGGATTTAGATTTAATAAGGCTTACGAGATTAGCAACTGAGTTACCCTCATTTCTGAACTAAGTTTGTGCTGTGTTTTCCTTCACATGGAGGCTTTTCTGGGTTCGAGAGAGAAAGGTTCAGTGGCAAAGTGTGAGGTGCCTGATGTGCACCACAAAGGCTTTGGGGGGATTTGCAGCCCAGGGCTGGTATGGTAGTGACCTGACAGTGGGAACTTAGCGCGTTGGGTAGAGACATTTCAGGAGCTCCAGGCCAGAGAATCTCCTTAAGATAAAAACCAGTCAGCCATTACTGCCAGTGCATGGCCAGCCATGCCTACGGGGCAGAGTTGTTGGCACAAGTGCAGGAAAGTGTAGGTCTTATTTAATATTTCCTGAAACACCCAGAAGACATTTAAGATGCTAAGTTGTTTCATGTTCATTGCTTTAAAGAGGTATGGACCAGGGAGAAATTCTGCCAAACCTATAGTAGAGATCTCTTGGTTGTTCACAAGCCGAACCCCTTGTAATGCCAAGGCCTATAGCAGGCAGAAGCATATACAACATGACTATAGCACACTGTGTTGCTTCAGCTCTGGCAAATGGATGATGTTCAAAAAAATTAGAGAGCTGAGAGTGCAGGTTAATGCCTGGGAAAAAAAGCAGGACAAGGGTGTTGAGGGGTAGTCATAAAGAGACAGGGATAGACAGATACACAATCTTAATATATGTCTCTAAGTAATAATACTAGAGATATGTAGAGAAATTTTAATCCAGCAGTGTGACTGTTCTGCAAGAAATCATATCTAAAGACCTTCTAGGTCTGAGTGATCCAGCTGGAATATAGACCTTTAATCTCTCTGGCTGGAATATACTCCTTTAGTATACATCTTTAATTGCAAACAATGACTAATTGAGGGGAAGACAAAGTGACAAATAAGAGACAGAATTGACAGTATGAATCAGAGATAGAATATGTTTAACTCTCATGAGAACAGACAAGAAAGAGAGGCAACTTAAGAGTAGCATAGGGAGAATGCACCTCAACTGCGTTCAGGAAATGTAGTTGAGTTCTGTTGAGCGGAGTTGAGTTTGGTGCAGTACAGTTGAGGGAGTGCAGAGGCAGTTGAAGGCAGAGAATAAGAAGAAGCCAGAAGATTAGAACTAATTGTTACAGTTAATTGGAGGCCAAGCAGAGCGATTAAGTGAGAAGCTGAGAGAAGCCAGTTTGAATCAGCCAGTATGGAGAGGAGTTTGAACCAGAAAAGTTGAGTTGAATCAGCCAGAGTTTAGAAAGAGCTAGAAAGGGTGAGCTTATTCAATAGTTAACCTCTGAGATGACAATTACATCTTGTGAATCGAAGATACTCTTGTCAGGGTTGGCCTTAAGAGACTTCTGAGACAAGCTGTACTTATAAGTCAATGCATGATCTCAATGAATGTCAGGGGAAGGGCCACAAAGCTGTTTTTACAATGTGTATGAGTAGTGCCCTGATTTGTGACTAGTCATCCTGGGCTACATGAGACTTCTAGTCACATAGTGAAATGTGCCATTGGAAAGAAATTCAATTAAAAAATAACATTTGAATTCATTGATATCAGAGTTTCATGCTTTCTGCATATTTATATATATTTTTAATTAGGTATATTTTTTATTTACATTTCAAATGTCCCTTTTTCTGGTTCCTTCCTCCCCTGAAAATCCCATAAGCCATCTCCCCTTCCCCAATCACACCTCTCCCCGCTCAACACCCTCCCTCTCCCCCCCCAGCCTCACAGTCCTGGCATTCCTTTACACTACAGCATCAAGGCTTTCCAGGACCAAGGGCCTCTCCTCCCTTTAGTGTCTAACAAGACCATCCTCTGCTGCCGATGTGTCTGGGGCCATGGGTAACTCCATATGTACTCTTTGGTTGATGGTTTTGTCTCTGGAAGCTCTGGGAGTATTGGGTGACTCATTCTGTTGTTCCTCCTGTGGCACTGCAAATCCCTTCAGCTCCTTGGGTCCTTTCTCTAGCTCCCCCATTGGGGACCCTGTGCTCACTTCAATGGCTGGGTGAGTGTCCCCCTCTGTATTTGTCATGTACTAGGAGAGCCTCCCAGGTGATAGCTATATCCAGCTCCAGTCAGCCAGCACTTGTGGGCATCCACAATAGTGTCTGGGTTTTGTAACTGTATATAGGATGCATCCCTGGGTGGGGTAGTCTCTGGATGGTCTTTCCCTCAGACTCTGCTCAACCTTTTGTCTTTGTATCTCCTTCTGTGGGTATTTCCCTCCCCCCCTTTCTACAAAGGACCAAGGATCCATACTTTGTTCTTCCTACTTCGTGGGCATCATTTGATATGTGAATTGTGTCTTGGGTATTCCAAGTTTCTAGGCTAATATCCACTCATCAGTGAGTGCATGCCATGAGTGTTCTTTTATGATTAGGTCACTTCACTCAGGATGGCCATTTGTCTAAGAATTTCATGAATTCATTGTTTTTAATGGCTGATAGTACTCCACTGTATAAATATACCACATTTTCTGTATCCATTCCTCCAGAGGGACAACTGGGTTCTTTCCAGCTTCTGGCTATTATAAATAGGGCTGCTATGAACATAGTGGAGCATGCATCCTTATTGCATGCCGGTATATGCCCAAGAGTGGTATAGCAGGGTCCTCCAGTAGTATTATGCCCAGTTTTCTGAGATACCGCCAGACTGATTTCCAGAGTGGTTGTACCAGCTTGCAATCCCACCAGCAGTGGAGGAGTGTTCCTTTTTCTCCACAACTTCTCCAGCACCTGCTGTCTACAAAGAGGTCCTGTTTTTCTACAATGTACTATTTCTAAGTGACTCTTCACAGGTCAGCTTATCTCACAGTGGCAGCTGCATCCCTCTCTTGACCTGGGTTTCTCTGAGCCCTTTTCCTGGATCAGAGTGCTTCCTAGTCTCCAGGTCTCTCTAGTTTGCTATGTGTTCTTCTATCAGATACCTCTGTCAACTGAAAGGAACTCCAAATTCCCTTTTGTCACTAACACCCTTGTCTGTGTTACATCTTCCTGCTCTTTCCATCTGACTGAACTATCCTCAATATTTTCCCCCATTAGGTCTATAATGATTTCCTTGAGAAGTTCCCTACTGCTATAAGCCTGACAACTCCCAGCCTTTCTTTTATTTCTTACATGTTACATAAGTACTTTTTGTATAGCTGTTTGACTTGTTAATTAGCTCTTTATAATATGGTCAGAAAGCTCCAGGACAAACATCCTAAGGCAAACTGGTTGGCCACAAGTGTCAGTAACTGTATCAGCCTTCTCCTCTGGAGGGTATTACTTCAGTACTCTTCATCCCATGATTTCCATCTCAATACCACAAGGATGGCTACTTCTGGAAGGCTCTACACAATCAAATTTTTGTCTCCCCAGTTTATTACTAAAACGTATCATGTTTCCTCAAACATAGTGACCAATCAATTAGATTTTCTTTTGGATTTAAACATTATTTTGCTCAAAATTGCATGAAGGGAATATGTTTGCAACTGGCTGCTAGTAATACAAAGAACTAATACCACAGTGTCCATCCCTTCCAGTGAGACATTTCTGTTCTCTGTTAAGTAATTCTTAACAGAGATGATGGTGCTGAAAATATACAATAACAGGAACAACCAACCAACCCAAGAGCATATTGCAGAGTCTCAATAGTGTGAGAGGTCCATTCCACAGGTGCTTGACTTAGTGATCTAGAGACTGACTGAATTTAAGCAGCATCAACAGGAAGAAAACAGACTAAGCAATACAAGTGAGTTTAAAGTCTTAGAGGGTGAAATGAGAAGATAAGACATGTGAGCCAACAGAATAAAATCCGATTATTTTTATATCTTCATGAATATCTATAATTACAGTTTCAACAAAAGAAAAGTGCATACTCATTGTAACAAAACAGAAATAATTCAGAGGTATGTTTCCCTTTCCTGGTCCCTCTGTACAGGAGTTGCTAGTACCTGTGCTTACTCAAACATGCTTGTATGAAGGATTAATATCTAGCTTCTTATTTTATGAGATTAATGTCCAATATTCTGCATGTTGCATTCTACTGTCTGTCTACACTAACACATAAAGCATATCACATTTAAAAATGATTGTATAATGTTTTCACTTTTCTTTAGCTAATTCTAATATTTGATATTAAATTGGTTCTAGTTTTTAAATGTTTCAATCAATAATTAGAGTTATACCTATTTATTATAGTTCTCAAAGTTCACTTTTCCCAAATTATGAATTGTCTTCTAATCTACAAATGTGCAGCTATAGAGTCCTTCACCAGGGACTCTCTGGTCTCTTGTATCATACTTGTCTACCTCTGGGACTTAACTTTCTTGTAAGGTAATATCTCCTATGTTGTGAGTTACTTAAGAGTAGAGGTCATGGTAATGTTACCATTGTGTTATCATCCACTGTCTAGCACAGTAGTTTGTACATTGTAGAGAAAGACAGTAGACTGAATTGACTCCAAGTCTAGACTGACTCTCTGTAAGTCTAATCTTCTTACCCCTTCTCAACTACAGTAAGTATTTTAATGTTTCTAGGGCCAGATTCTCTGCACAATCTACATTTGGCTTTCTCAAGAACAGTTAGAATCCTTAAACACACACACACACACACACACACACACACACACACACACACTTGCCCTCTTTTTTATTTTTATTTTTTTAATTTTCTATATCCTTTGTTTACATTCCGAATGCTTTCCCCTTTCCTGGCACTTGCCCTGTTAAAACCCATCACACTGCATGAATCATCAGTCTTGCCTCTGGAATCAGCATGTCATCACTTGCCCAATATTTTCTAGGTCATAAGAAAATTGACAACCAATCTAACTGGTCAGTTTATTAATAATTAGGCTATATTTTCTTTTTCAGGAAATTTAAAGCCTGCTTGCTCATCTCCATATTTAGACCAAATGTTAACCTCTGTACCTTAAGGACACAGAGTTTCAGAAACTTACTCTTCCAAGCTACTTCCAACAAATGGCTATATAACACCATTCTCTTCAACACGGAACACCTTGTTTCTTCTTCTCTAAAATGGCTATGGGTTAAATTCTAATAAGTTAAAATCAAGTTGGCCTATCAAGTATGCATGTGTCTCTATGGCTCCCATCCCCTCCTCTCTTTCCTCATTTCATACTCTGATCTCTTGACTCAAGCTCTCACATCTGGAACAGGCGTTCCTGTTGTCTTCAACACTATTGGCCACTGCTTCGCCACTGACTTTGACTTGATTGTTTCTTGTATTTATCCGAGAAATTCCCACTCGCTGACTCCTGCACTAACAGGGATTTACTACAGATGATTTCATGGATGTGTCCCTTTATGCTGCCTCTATTTGGGTGTATGCAGTGCTCCTGTAATTGTCTGAAATCCCCACATATGTAAACACCATACATTGTTAGGCACGTAAATGAACAGACAAGGGGCGGCTGCACCCTGGCTGACAGTACCAGCTGTGTATATATTTTTTAATAGTCTGGAAGGACTCGTCTACCAAACAACACAAATGATCATGGATTTGCTTTTGTTTTGTTTTAAATAGACAGTTAAATTTGGTTTGGAATTATTACATGCCTCTTGACAAAGTGATTTTACCTCTTAATAACACATTTTCATATTCTTAATTGTAGGAGAAAATCTAGTCTAAAAATGTTAAAACAGACACAGACAGGGTGCTAAATAAGAAGTCCTTCCAATGGAGAAAAAAATGCTAGAGCTCTACATTTCCTTGATTTCCTTTATTGCTTTGTTTCTCGGTTGACGGATATCTCACAGAAGAGATGGCCTCCCTCAGTTAGCAGTGACTACTCTGCAAGCCAGAGAGTTATGGCAGGCATTCTGCTGCTGTCTCAGAGCCAGGATGTGAATGTTGCTGTTTTCTCTCCCATTCTCTCAAAGCAAACCTGCACAGTTCTACACATCCCTCTTATATTGACGTAAGAGCAGATAGGGCCAACCTTAGTCTCCTGTTGCTTATTACTAAAGTTATTAAGAGTTAATTATATTCTGAAAGAAGACTCTTGTTTATAGGGAAGGAATAAGGAGATTTTGAATACTAAAATGGCATTACATGCTATAAATGAATTCTATCACCCAAGAAAAGTTTCTTTCACAATAAGAAGCCTGGTTAACAAAAGTGCTCATTAGTTAAATGTACCTACTGACAGTGGCCACCACAGTGTTATAGTTGTATAACACTGTAAAGCAGAGTAGGTTACAAAGAAAGATGGTAAACTTTATGACAGAGCACTAAAAAAAGTTGCTTTAAAGGTACACATAAATCCCCCCCAAATAAAACAGGAAGTTATTAAGAACTAATTGATCATAAATTCATCGATGATCATCATTTAGCTTTAATTTAGTTTGCCTGTCAGTATACTGCATATGCAGTAGAGTGTGGGTGTACACACCCATGGATATGCTTGCCGAGGGCAGAGGAGAACTTCGGGTATCCTCCTCTTTGCTCTTTGCCTCATGGCCTTGAGACAAGGTAATTTACTGAACTGCAAGTCCATCACTCCAGCTAGGCAGGCTTGTCTGTGAGCGCCCAGGATGTACCTGGCCCTGGACCTCTGCTTTGGTTATAGTCATGTGCAGGTGTACTTAGCTTTTTATGTGGGTACTGAGGTCATCATGCTTGCAAAACAAGTATCTTATCCACTGAGCCATCTTCCCAGCCCCCAATTATCTTAAATGCACATTTTCATCAGATCTAAAGTTTGTAGCCCAGAAGTAAGCCTGTCAAAGTCTTAATACTGATATTGAGTAGCAGCATTCCAGGACAAGCTGAAACTTAATTTTCTTCTCTGTAACAATATGTCTAAAATACTCAGTCCAAAGCTTCCTGAGGGCATTCAGGGAGATGAGGTGTAAAAGGAGACTTCACAGTGCCTGGCAAACAGCAAACACACTTAATAAGAATGTCTATTGTTTTTATCAGCACCATCACCTTAAACACCGTCTTGTAAGTTGTTAGAAATTGGAAGTTTACTAATCATCATATTGGATAAAACTTGTTTGTTACATTTTTAATCGATCATTAATACTATATATGTAATGCTACTTATAAAATACATGGACACCCAGTAAAACATGAAAGAAGAACTGAAAACATCCATCTGATGTACCAGCTTGTTCTGTCTTAAACTCAGATAAGAGTCATACCTCTTATGAAGATAACTCAAAATGTTATTTTCAATATGAAAATGCGAAGACACCTTAAAGTAAAATTTGTGCTTGTGTATGAGGCATGAGTTCACACCAAAATGTTCTTCTCAAGACTGTTTGCTAATCCTGTTAAATGTTACCACAAGTGCAGGCATTCAAACCACTATTAGCCCAGTCACCCCCCTACATCAGTAATCAATAACTAATCCAAACACCAAGTTTCACTTTATTGTGTGATTCCTTTCTGAGTACTATTCAGACACTCTCAAGCCTTCCCATAGCTCTGTGACACCTTACAAATCTCTATAATACCTGCTAGTGAACCTAAGGGGGCAGATTGTCTTGTCTTCCCTTCGCTGCTCCAGGGCTGTCCAAGTTTAAGCAGAACTAAAAACCGATGTGCAAGCACCATCGGAAGACATAAACCAGGGAAACCACACAACTAGAGAAGCTGCGTAAAGATGAGATCACATGAGCACAGCTGAGAGTGAGGGCTGGCCCATGCCTCTCCAAGGTAAGGCCGGGGCTCCCTTGGTAAGCCAGCACAGTGTGTTCTTCCTGTGACCAGTCTGCTTCTGAGGGGTACATGGTACGTGAGGGTCAGATAATAACCTATGAGAGTCACTTCTTTTCTTTCACTAGGTTGATGCCAGAGGCAGAAATCAAGTCAACCATGATTGCTGGCAAGCATTTTCATCTGCAGGGCCATCTCACTAGACCCTGGAAATATGTATGTATGTATATATGTATGCCTTCCTTCCTTGCTTCTTTTTCTAAAGTGGAATTTGTAGCATACTTTCTATGTGATAAATTTGATATTAAATGGTATCAAGTTAGGATGAGTATGATATATATCTGCACAGGATGTGAATTTATGAGGTAAAATTGACAAATTACCTTTTGTCTTTATTGGTATAAATTTCTTCAGTATTCATTCTAGTTTGGTTTCACATTTCATACTCTGCATAGGTACTGACTGTTTTTAAAGTTAAAAACTCAGGTATTTGTTAGTACATTTCACATTTTGGACACATTAAGCTAAAGTACAATTTTAACCATGTAGATGAAATTACTGGGTTCATATTACTTATAAAACTCATAAGTAATAATTGCCCCTGGCTGAGTGCTTTAGTTGAGTATTAATTGCTCTTCAGAAGGATGCCAGGTAGATACATCTGATTTTGTATTGAAGACAAAACATACCAGTTTAGCTCTAGACTCCATTTAACTGCATTGCTTCTGTTATACCATTGAGAGTCTAATAGTTGAGAACAACAGGATCTTGTATGTTAGACAAATCTTTTAGTTTTGGATAAGTGTGTTCTTTTCTAAATGAAGGAATTGATTTGGTGAAGAAGAACCAGGCACCCTCTCTCAGACAGGCTTTGAGCAAGATCACTGGGGCAGAAGGTCCACCTCTAAGGACTGCAGACTCTAGTCAGCTCAGAGGCCGTCCTACGCTGTGCTGTGCTTTCCAGACCGGAAGGAAGTCTGTCATCCATCACGTCACGCCTGTTATAGGCACAATGCCAGAAATTCCTTAAGGTGGGACTTCTCTCATCTCATAGTAGTGAGGTACTGTGGTCACAGTAGCCATGTCCTAAACAAGACTTGATGTCAGTAGACAGTACATGAAAATTCCATTTTAGAGATTTATTTTGTAAAAGGAGCTAAAAAAGAAAGTTTCTGCTTTTATAAAATTCTCTGGAGAGCTAATATTAAGATATTAGGAGGAATTAGCATCATTGTGAGGTTTTAGTCTAAAGATGCATCTTCTATTCTTTTGGGATTAATGCATTGGAAGAGACATCAAAGAGAAAGTATGCTCAGATGGTTAAGAGGGGCAGACCAAGAGAGAAAAATTCTGAATGTGAAGAGTATGCAGGAAGGTTGAAGCCCTGTGTCCTTGCAAATGGACGCCTTGGGCATCTGGTATGACATCAAAGAGCATGCCAGGGGGTGCGAGAAATGTGTAAAGCTGTGACAGGGAGAGCCTACCACACAACTGCTGCAGGGTAGTGTTCACTGTGAGCATGGCATTCGTACCGGTTAGCCATTTCACACAGCTTCCAGTTGAGCAGGCTTCTGACAGGGACTTGAGGCCAGCACTCTTTAGACCCCATAAGAAGTTCACTGAAGCTCAGGGGCAGCTCCAGGCCCTGCATCTTTCTGTGTTCATGTCTGTGATTTTACTTTTTAATTCAAATTAAAAATTTTTGACAATTTCATGTCTACTGTATTTGTATTATTTACATGTGTTTTTCCCCTACCCATTCCTGTGGTCGCCTCACTTTCTTTCAAATTGTTGACCCTTCTGACATATTATCGTATGTATGTGTATACATATATAAATACAACTTGCTGAGTCCATTGAGTGTTGCTTGTGTGGATATGTGGCTGAGCACTTGTGAGTAGATAACCTACCAGGGGCTCACCCTAGAGAAGACTGACTGTTCTTTCAGCAGTCATTAATTGCTTGTGGCTTTCATGTAGAAGTAGGGCTCTGTAAGAGTTACTGATAATGGACAATGAAAATGTGGTGCATATGTGTAATGGAATTCTACTTAGCTGTAAAGAAAAATAATATAATGTCATCAGTAGATAAATGGATTGAACTAGAAAATATTATACTGAGTGTGTTAACTCAGACCCAGAAAGACAGAAGAGCATGTCTCATTTATGAATCCCAGTCCTCAGTTGCTAGATGTAAATATATAATGTGGAGCTGCCACAAAAGCCAGGAATGTAGAAAGGGATCATGGGAGGAGAAGAGTCCTAGAGACGGGGATAGTAGAACATAAGTGGAAGGACAAGTGGGGAAAGATACCTGGGCAATTTAATCAGGGAAGGATGAATACCACTAAGGATGTTGGAAAAGCAAAGCAGAAACATTTTATCCTTTCTTAAAAATGCTGCATGTGTGTGCGTGTATGTAAGTATGTATGTATGTATGTGTATATGTGCATGTATACATATATGTGTATGTATATAGAATGAAGTCATCCCATTTGGGGTGATAAAGCTCCTTCTAAGTGCCACAGACTAACAAAACGCCTAGCACCAGGTGTGGGAAGCCTTCCTTCCAGATGTTGGTCATGAGCGTCCTAGAGACTCTTAGACTGTTGCTGTTGCCCTTGGCTGCCTCCTAGAACTTGAAGGTAAGATCCTATTGGTAAAGATACCATATACTTTGGACTTGAAAAGGTGATCTGGAAGCCTCCTGCCTAAAGACTAGATTTTATAGTATCTGAAGGTGCCATGCCTGCAAAGGGAGAAAAGTAATCAACAGTCTCACCCAGATGTGAAGCCTACAAACCTTATTAACAACCAGAATGGCAAGCTATTCCTAAAGGTGTAACAGTGACACATGCTCAGAGTTACCAAAAGTCATCTAATTGGATGTAAGGACTGCTCTACAGGAGGGAATTCATGCTGAGTACTATAAATTTATTCCAATACTAGCTCATGAGGCTATGGACTCTAGAGGAAAACCTACTGACACTTTCTCACACTAGCATGTTCTCTATACTTATCCTACACTTACAGATAAGTGTAGCTTTCACTTATCATCAAAGAAGCTACTTTTTGTAGCAGATGGAGACCATTATGTAAATCTACACTAGTCAAAATGCAAAGAACAACTGACCCATCCCTAATTCATATATCTACAATACAACCCCTATACTTCTTAAGGCATAGGGAACATTTCAGTAGAATGGGTAGAAAGATTGTTAGGACCAGAGGACCAGGGCATCTGCTACTAGATAGCGACTTCTCTATGTGACAGGACAGTTATATTCAAGAAATCACAACAATAAGACCAGCACAAGACAATACCAGTTGGCTTGCCATTGTGGATGGGGAGGTTTCATAAACTTCCATCTTGAGTTCAGCATCATAAAGGAGAACAAAACCTTTGCAGCTTGGCAGTTTTTCAGAGCTTCTTGAACACAGTTCACATTCAGGTCAGTTCTCTGCTTTGTCTTGCAACATGAATGACTCAGGAGCTAGGAATCATATGGGAATCCCTTTTTTTCAATGCTGTTCATATCCTCTGTGAAATATTGACTGACTTTTTCTGAGATTAGTAGTTGTTTTTTTCTTTTGGGGTTTCACTTATTTTGTTTTGAGAAAATCTTGGAGTTCTCTGGGGCAGGTAGCAAAAAAGAAGCCACACTGACACGCATGTAGAAGGCTGTTAGAAGTTTAATCAATCATGGTCCTTTCTCTCCCCCAATTCAAAATACATACTCTGAAAACTTTTAATTAAAAATGCACACAAAACATTATGGCAAAGAGAAAATAAAGAATAAATAATGAAAAAGGTAAGTATTAATATGTTTAAGTTCCACACCAATTGGTGCTCCCTACTTTCCAAATCCACTCTGCCTGCCAGGAGTAGGAGTAAGGACATTCTATAGTTTTTGCCCTTAGGCAAGATTATTAGATAGATATGCAAAAGAGAAGACAGTTTATTTCTGAGTCTGAGGTCTAAAATAAGTTTTGGAGAATGATACAAAGTCCAGTTTCATTAACACTGTTCTTACTACCTATGCTACAAAATATAGAAACATCAAATAGACTCTTAGCTGGGGATTTAGAGTATATGAATAGCGATGCCCATAGGTAGATTCACTCAACACTGATGAATACATCAGATGAACACTGATGAGGAGATACCACAGTACTTATCCCTTGCTACTAGATCGAGGAAAGGTTAACTATTTTGTTGACACCTCTGTGGTCATTGTGAGGATTACACTTATCTACAGATACAAAAACAAATATTTAGAATGCAGTTGGTGATTATGCTGACTTATAAAGTAGTAGTTGTAGGTTTTCCATCAAGATCTATGACTTTACTAGTCTCTTGTAGCTGACTAGGTTTCTAGCACCAGGCATAATTTTCTTTTGTCAAGTGGGTGTTATGTCCAATTAGAGAGCTGTTGGCTATTGCCAAGGCAGGCATGCCATTACTGACCCCTTCGGGTTATCGTGTCATGCTGATTGCTGCTGTTCTGGATTGTTAGGTAGGTTCTAACTGTTCTAAGACTGTTAGTTGGTTCCCTTCCTTGAAAGCTTGAGTAGCACCTTTTGGTACCATGAATGCTAAGTCTTAGGGAGGAGGTTTTCAGGTAAGATTCAGCTCAGGGTCTGGGCCTGGTGTCTTATGTGTATGGTGTGTTCAATAGGAGCGTATGTTCCATGTTGGAGGGTAACCAGGAGCAATAGTAATCACTTGTAGGTCTTTAGTGTTTCTTGGACAATCCTGCCAAACAACTCAAAACAGGGCTTCTCATATTTAGAGTTAGTATTTTTGTTGGTGGTCTTTGACTCTTGGAGGCAGCATGGACAACTCAGATGAGAAAATTTAATTTAAACTATATCTGTGTTTTTATACACAGACTTATATGCATCATAGTTTTTTAAAAGGTAATAGTTGTTGAATTTTATATTTCTTATTACTATTTCACCTCATCCTTCTTCTGTATCTGTCTCCCTCTTCCTCCCTAATTAGGGCCCATTTTCCCCCATTTCCCTGATCAGATAGATCACTTTTGTCTAGCTCTTCCCCTCTGTATTGTGCCCTGATGCTTATCCCAGCAATGGGCTCTGTTTACTTTCCTATTTTTTTACAGTGACTCCAGGATATGCAGTCACTGTAGGACTGGGGCTAAGAGCCTCTGATGAAAGAGAATGTGTGATGTTTGTCTTTCTGGGTCTGGGTTACCTCATTCAATATGATTTTTTTCTAGTTCCATCCATTCTTCTTAGCTCATTGATTAGCTAGGATTATAGGCTTATGTCGCAAGGTTTAACTCTAAACCATACTCACGTTAAGACCTGCTCGCTGTTACTATGTGTGTGAGCAGCAGGATGGAAGGGACAGAATGCATGGCAGCATGCCATAGGAAGCCATACTTCATGAAGTAGTCCTCTTCCTCTGTAAGACTGCTAGCTCCGATCAGCCCACGAGTGACCACACTAACAACCTGAGGGGAGAATGCAGTGCGAAGCAGCTTAGGGAAAGATGCTATCTTAGCAGTTGACAAAGGCAGATAAATACATGTTTCCTTTGAGAAATCCATATGTAACACAGGCACTAATCAAAATATCCCACGTCATCAAATATCAAAAGTACAAGTAGGGCTGGAGAGACAGGTCAATAGTTAAGAGCACTTGCTGCTCTTCCAAAGGACCTGAGTTCAGTCCTAATTCTCATCAGGCAGCTCAAAACTGTCTGTGCTTCAGCTCCCAGAGATTCTATCTCTGGTCTCCATGGGCACTTATATGTGCACATATATACATACTCACATGTAAAACCAGACATGATTAAAAATAATAAGAATAAAGCTTTACAATAAAAAATCACAAGGGGGGGGGTGGTGAGATGGCTCAGAGGTTAAGAACACTGATTACTCTTCCAAAGGTCCTGAGTACAAATCCCAGCGACCACATGGTGGCTTACAACATCTATAATGAGATCTGACACCTTGTTCTGGTGGATAAAGACAGCTACGGTGTACTTACATATAATAATAAATAAATATTTTAAAAAAAATCACAAGGGAAAATATCAAAACCACACCAATGCCAAGTGGGGAAAATGACAACAGTCATTATCAAATAGGAAACATAAAAGCATATGTGGCCAATGTTTGAAGAAAAAATAAAATAAATATATGATGAAGAAAGAAATATTTAAAATGACTGAATAGTTTTAAAGCAGAAGTAAAGCAAATTGGACAAATAAAAATAATAACTGAAATTAGTCAAAGGGAGTAATTAATAGCAAATTCGAGAGAACAAGACCAGATGGCAGAACACAAGAATGTGGATGAGAAATGTTAAGGATCATGAGGTAAGGAAAAAGATCAAGGTCCAGGGTCTTTCAGGAGAGAAGGCAGAATGAGAGAGAGATGGTTACTGAAGATGCAATGTAAATAACTTTCACAACTGGTACAGACAAAAATCCTATGACTTAAAATGTCTGAGGAATTTAATGTGAGCGAGCGAGGAAAAGAGGGAGGGAGTGGGGGAGAAAGGGAAGAGGGAGGGAGGGAGTAGGGGAAAGGGAAGGGGGAGGAAGGGAGGGGGGAGGGAGAGAAGGAGGGGGAGGGAGGGAGGGCTGAGGGAGGAAGGGGGGGAAGGGAAGAGGGAGGGAGGGAGTGGGGGAAAGGGAGAGGGGGAGGGAGGGAGGGGGGAAGGGAAGAGGGAGGGAGGGAGTGGGGGGAAGGGAGGGGGGAGGGAGGGAGTAGGGGGAAGGGAGGGAGAGGGAGGGAGTGGGGGGAAGGGAGGGGGGAGGGAAAGAGTGGGGGGAAGGGAGGGGGGAGGGAGAGAGTTGGGGGAAGGGAGGGGGGAGGGAGGAGGAGGGAAGGGAGGGGGAGGGAGTGGGGGGAAGGGAGGCAAGGAACAAGGAAGGTTCTTCCTAGCTGTGTCAGAGTAAAGGTGAATAATAAAGAGACAAAATCTTCAAAGTAGCTACAGAGGGAGATCCAGATGAGTTAACTTGTAAATATCTGAGAAAATATAGACTTATCTTAGAACATTATAATTGGCAAAATTCCCTTAACAATGGAGAAAAAAATACTTAGAAATGAGTTTGTTAGCAATAGTGACTCAATGGAAACAACTCTTAAGAATGTCCAGAGAGCACTAAAAAAAAAAAAAAAAAAAAAAAAAAAAGAATGTCCAGAGAAGCCAGGCAGTGGTGGTGTGTGAGTTTAACCTCAGCACTTGGGGCAGAGAGGGGCCAGTGTGGTTTACAGAGAGAGCTCCAGGACAGCCAAGGCTGTACAGAGAAACCCAGTCTTGGGAGGCAGAGGAAGGAGGATTTCTGAGTTGGAGGCCAGTCTGGTCTACAGAGTGAGTTCCAGGACTACACAGAGAAACCCTGTCTCAAAAAACCAAAAAAAAAAAAAAAAAAAAAAAAAAGAAAAATCAAAAATCAAAAACACCACCACCACAACCACCACTACCACCACCTATTGCATGCCCAGAGAAAAGGGAAGGAGTAAAGCAAAAGATAGGAAAACACGAATGTATATAGGTCTGTAATTATTTAACAATCCAAGGTGTGTAAATCCAAAACAGAAATTTGGATTGCAAGCTCTAGCAAGAGTGCCCAAATGAAGCAACCTTCATATATAATTTTCAGAAAAGGTTAATCTAAAAAGTAATATGCAAGCATGACTTTCCAGGTAAAGGATATAGCAAAATGATATATTCTGAGTTGATGAAAAGTTCTAAAATACAATCCATGTTATGACCTTGGAACTCTGAATTTACAAAAAGTCACTGGACTGTATAAATGAAGTAGGTAATTTATATCCTATTATAATATTATAATATTATAATATCCTATTATAATATTAGCTTCTTGTTTTGTTGCCACAACAAAATGCCAGAGGCAATGAACTTGAAGGGAAGAAAGGAGTAATTTAGCTTCCAGCTTTGGGCTCTCACGATTGGGCACCGTCTGGGTAGCAGTGGTAAGACATGTATACTGAAACCATTTAGACAAAAGGCAGAAAGAAGAGCTTCTAGGCCTGAGGTCTGAGAATTCCCTTTCACTGCAATGAGGATCAACCTAAGGACTCTCAGTAGGCTCAGCCTGTTAGGGCTCCTCAGTACCTCCAACACTGACTGCCCCCTGGCACCTCTGCTATCACAGCCATGGTGCATATTCACACTGTGTCATACATGAAAGCATTTATTATTATCAATTTTCTAAAAAGCAATGTGCAAGTGAAAATAACAAGTATGGCTGGAAACGCATTAACCAGGTTATGTCTAAACTGCACTCTGACTGTTAAAATTACACATTGCTTGTTTCTCTTTTCCACCTGAATTTTGTGTATTGTTAATCTGTTTTCAGCTGACAGACAGAGTGGCATACTTTCCTTGCCTTGTAAAAGGCACATGCATTCTGAACCGCTCAATAAGTTCAATAAGCCAATGCTTATGGTACCTCACAGCTACTGCTAAGAGTATGTACTATCCACACTGAACTTCCCAAGCACGCATCCTAATGTAGTCTTGCCGTGTGGCAGACTGTCTGGACGGCAACCCCCTCTGCTATCTACCAGTCCATTCTGCACTTCAAATATATGACAATCAGATGCAAGGTGCTATGACAGGTATCAGACACGAACAACATAAATGAGGGAAGGTTTGTTTTGTCTCTCTTTTAGCTTGAGGCAATGTAGATCTCCTGGCTGGTAGAGCAGACTGCTTACCTCAGGGCAGCAAGGAACAGCAAGAGAGAAGGTAATTTTTATTTGGTCCAGACCCTTAGATTGTGAGATTGTCCTTACATGTTTGGAGTGGCTCTTCTCCATTATTCATCTTCTGGAACAGGTCCCAAGTAATTTTAACATATGTTTGCATGTTTTGAGCTCACCATTGCTTTAGAATCTACACGTGAATGAATGCTGAGATATATATTTCTGGCTTACTTCATAAGCCATATATTCATATTAATATATTCAGGTTTATCTACTTTATCACAAATGTCAGGATCTATTCTATTTTTATTTGCTATAGAGTATCCATGGTGTATGAATACTCCATTTTCTTTATCCATCTGTCTGGTTGATTCCATCTCTTAGCTATCATAAAAAGACTGATTTGATTTTCTTTGGATTCACACTCAGTAGTGGGATTGTTGAATCACATAATCTATTTTTAGTTTTGTGAGCAACTTTTATCCTGATTTCCACAATGGCTGTACTAGTTTACATTGCTACCACAGTATAGAATATACATCCTATCTTGGTCAATGACCTACTGCTATGATGAGACACCATGACCAGAGTGCCTTGGGAAGAAGAGGGTTGATTCAGCTTAAGCTTCCACAATGTAGCTCATCACTGAAGGAAGTCAGAGCAAGAACTCAAATAGGGCAGGAACCTGCCAACAGGAGCTGTGACAAAGGCCATGGAAGGGCATGGCTTTCTTCTAGAATGCAGGCCCACTCCCCTGGGTGTGGCATCACCCACAGTGGGCGTGGCTCTTCCCCTTGATCACTAATTGAGAAAATATGCCTTACAGCTGGATCTCTCGGAGGCATTTCCTCAACTAAGGGTCTCTGGTGACTCTAGCTTGTGTCGAGTTGACATAAAACTAGCCAATACACATTGCCATCCTTCTGTTACATTCCGGCCAACACATTCTTAAATGATTACTCTAACTTAACTGAGGGCTCCTGTAGTACTGGATGTGTGTGTCTTCAGTTAATGTCTTCAGGCCACCAGGCCATCTTTAAATCATGTGATTTCTTTTCTTACTATCTAGGCACCATCATCATTACTCAAAAGCTTATGGTATCCATCTTGTTAAAAATGGAAATAACTTGTGATATTTATAGTGTGAGTGCTTGATGTAAAAGGTTAAAAAAGACAACAACAACAAAAAAACAAAAAAAACAAAAAAACAAAAAAAACCCCTTCGATCTAGGTTTATTTGATCTAGGTTTAGTAATGCCCTAACAGTCATACAATGAGAAGCGACATTTGGTAGCCTTTTATAGACTTCATTACAAGGCAGCCACTTAGAAGTGTTTGTTCTGTAGTTTAATTCCATTTTTTTCTGCACAGTATGTACTTGTTTTGGTAGGCTGAAAATGGAGATAAAAAAAGATGACTTTATTTAGCTGTATCGTTCTTTTTCTAAAAAAGTTAAGAAAAATGGATTTTAACCAATAGGAGATAGTAGGCGAGAACAACAGTCCCGAGTCAGCTAATGAAGTACTTGGCTTAATTCACTAATAAAAATAGCCAATGCTGGTTTATTACAGCTTTTTTCTCGTCCAGGAACTGTGTGTGCTAGCTCATTTTCATATATCATCTTTAATCCTGTAACACAGGCTACATTATCCCCTTCCTCTAAAGAAGGAACTGGGACTACAAAGTGGGTAACCTGTCTTCAGATGATTCTAACAACAATCACCACTAAGGCTAAGACTTTGTCATAACTGTTGGAGGGCACAACTGATATCCTTAGACTTAGGATAAATTCAATGTTTACAATCAGGAAGCTAAAATTTAAATTTAAAATCTAGCATATTAAAAATTCTTTAAAGAAGTTGTATATATCTTGCAGATAATTCTGAGATTGCCATCTTCAGCCCTTGTTTCTCATCTGAATGACACTTGGGTATCAACTTCCTGTTAGAAATATCCAATTGCAGGCCAAGAACATATTTCTAACTTAATAGGTTTCCCACCTCACTAAATAGCATCTTCACTTGCCAACTATAGCCAAAATCTTAGGAGTGTATCCTGGCTTCTTCTGTTTTCTATTATTGCTGGTGAGATGCTGGTGAGACCATCTGAGGCAGGTTCACAGATCCCATGGGTTGAGCATGCATAAAGTCCTAGTTTGTGATACCAGGATGGTAGACATCTGACAAGTGGTCTTGCTGTATAGCATTACCTAATGTTCCAGAACTAGGGAGGCACTATCACCATGAAGTGACATCTATGTCTAGATGGGAAGGAAGAGGAGTGTAAGAGAAGGCTTGGGATGTTTTCTATTGTACAAGCTTGGAAGTGGCTCCCTTATCCTGAGTAAATGCTAGAATTAACTGAGGCAGTTACCCCAAACAGAGGCTAGAAATCATGGTCCAACAGTCTTTCCAAGAAAAAGAGGAAATAATTTAGGGGCCATCTACAGTTTTTGTCTTGTGCTCTTACTCTAGAGCTTCACTCCCTGGATGTGTTCTTGCAGAAACCACAGACTGGGCCCAGCTGATAACACAGCCCATCTCAGGGTATACTGTTTCAAAAGCAGCAGCATTCAGGGTGCCATTGAGCTACTGTGGTGGGTGTAGAGTTACCATGGCATGTCAACCTGAGGACAAGCAACTACGTATATAATACTGACACCAGTATTATATGTTATATTATATTACATCAGTATATATAATATCACACACACACACACACACACACACACACACACACACACACACACACACACATATGTCTGCAGCACCCAGAAGGGTGTGATGAGAATGGTCTCCTAAGGAAGTATCTGAAGACTTCACTATAAGAGGGGAATGACTTTTGACAGTGAAAAATAATCCCAAGAAACACAGTAGTCACTTAATCTGCGGTGAGGGAGCATAAGTAAGAATTCTACAACAAGTCTGTAAGGCTCAATCAATGGCTTTTTACCTTAAGAAGAGTTTATAGCATGCAATTTTGGTTTAGAGTTGAAGAGGCCAAGTATTCTGGAGACAAACACTAGGGAGGCTCCTTTTGCTTTTGTGTGTGTCCATTAAGTCCTAGAAGTGGCAAGAAGGCAGCCGAAGAATGAAAAGGAAACAGGACTTGGTACATTAAATCTTTTTCTACTCTAAATATCTCACTTTTAACATAAAGGCTCTTTAAAGAAATAAGAAAAAAAAGCTTTAAGAAGGGTCTTGATACATTATTTATGAACATATCAAGTGAAAAAATAACCACTCAGACAGTTTGATAAAAAACTGTCAACCAGTATATCTAATTTTGCTGGTATTTTCAAAAAGTCAATGACAAACTTAAATGTTATTATTTAACTGCTCCTCAGCCTTCTGCAAGAAGAATGTTTCAAATCACCAAAATCACTTTCCCAAAGTTTCTGTTTCTGAAGGTCAAATAACTCTAACTGCTTACTAAAGAAGGGAAGTCCCTGTAAACACTGTAGGTCCCACAGGCTCCATGCTGCTCCTTAGGTGAGGTCTTAGCAAAGCTTATTTATTTTCATTGCCAGGGCTTTTATTTGTTCACTCCCTGTGGTAAAACTGATTTCCATGATGATTCCCTTCTTAATTTTAATACCCTTTTTACTCATCATATAGACATAAGACTTTTCCTTAAAATAATGAAATCCCTACAAAGGAAATGAAGGCAACTCAGAGTAAAGTATCCTAGCTTTTTCAATTAATTGATCCACTGACATGCTCATGTAAGATTTTTTTAAACCTAGGAAAATAAGGTTAATTAACATAAAAGAGCCTCACTCTTCTAGATGCTGAATTTTGTATTTTACCCATGCTGCCTTAAGTGCCTTGATTCCCCAGTAATGACCCAGTTCTCCTAATGAGGAACATTAACCCCTGGCTGTAGCTGTCCAGGACTTAATTGTCAACTGCAGCTGAAATAGGGGAGTTTGCCGATCAGCAGGTATGCGCTATATTAACTCATGTCATTTCAACCCCTGATAAATAAATGTGTTGCTAGGGCAACAGGAAGATCAGCTCCCTCAGTATCCCCCCACTCCTGAATAACCGGCGCGCCCTGCACTCATTGGGAGGAAACTGTCTTTCACACCAAGCTTAGGAAAAAAGGAAGGAAATTAACTGCATGTAACCATAATTAGAAGTAACATCATGTATCATCTTAGAAACATATCTAAATTAATGAAAAAGGACAGCAAAGAAAGACATGCTTTTGAAGAAGACTGTGACACACCATTTCCTTCAACAGGGGATGGACACTGTGAGGCACTCCCTAATCAAACACAACTCTCTCACATCTGCCTCTTTGTGTGAATTTTCTTCTTTTGTTTAACCAACAAATGATACTAAAATGAATATCACTGAAATAGCTAATTAGTGGCACTGCCAACAAAGACAACACAAAGCTAGCCAAACCTTAAATAACTTTTAATAGTCTACCTAGGAAATCTTTGGGGTAACTGAGTAAGGAAAGAGACTGGCCACTGAGCCGCACTCTACAAACCCTAAGAAAGCAGGGATCCCATTTCCTTGGATTTTAGTAAGAGCTGAACAAGTGATTTTAGTGGATGTTTCTAGTAATAGCACTTGGATTATGGTGAAGAAGCAGGTAGAAGGTATTCTACACCAATTTTCCTTCTAGATTAATTTTTCAATGACAACTGAGAAATTACTTTGGTTTTTAACCAATTCAAGACTTTCCCCCCAAATGCTATCATCTCTCTGTTACAATGAGTTGTTCAGCTTTAACACACTCATGAAGGATTTTTATTTACAAATTCTATGATATTTTATAAAGAATAGGTCAAAGCAGGTCGTCAGAAGCCTTCTGAAAGCAACGCTGATCACACAGCCACCTCCCATCTGCCTGTGCTCTGGGATGCTGATTATATTTATGTTTGCACGGTCATTCTTCCTGACTGTTTGAGAAGGCAATAGTTGATCAGTAACTAGCGACTTTACCTGGTCGTCATAACTACGAAATCACTCTGAGTCCTCTCATATCATTCACTCTGAAAACACCTCACATCCATTTCAGTCTGTGTCTCAGTCTAGCAGGCTTTGGCACTTACAAATGGCATAATTTAAAACAAGATGCAAGTGACAAGATGGAATGTAGGAAGTATGAAGTTCTAGTCTACACCTGTATAGTATACAGAACTTCACAATGCACACAGTGCATGGAAACATTTCACAGTCAGGGAAATTCATAGAGCACTAGAATTGAAATCAGGCAGACACCTGAAGAAGGAAAGCAATTCCACTCAGCCATGCACCTGTCCATCTACACTCCTGTACATACAAGTAAGCCCTACTTGCCAACTCACTTGTGATGACAATTAAAGTATATGGCCAACAGGAGCCCAGGAAGAGGCAAAGGGAGACATGAATCTTCAGTGGTTATGTGCCTGTTATAATCAGATTGGAAACATCTTCACAGTAACTAGGTTTGTGAAGTGTAGTTAATTTTTTAACCACTTGAAGCAATGAAAGGTCAACAAGAACTTTAGTTAATGTTAGTCTAGTGATAACACCACCAAGATAATGACAGGTACAAGTTGTTTATGCTGACATCACATGTAAAAGGTCAAACTTACACCAAGAAGCAGACAAGCTTGAATTATATCAACTTTGCTGATCTATTCTGTATTCTGGGAAACAGTCAGGAAAAAGATTGTAAGTAGGTAATAGGAATTATACATGGGGATTGTGTAGGGCATATTTTTTTGGTTATTTATTTTTGTACTATTCCCTACCACTTATGTAATACCATATAAGAGAACCCTATAGAATCACCTAACAATGCCAAATTATTAAGTGGTATACCACACTGAAATTTTAGGTTAGTATTTGGGCCTTTTCAAATTCTAATAAAAATTCTTAAGAGACTTTTATTTAATGGTACAAATTTGAAATTTTTTATGGATAGGTCAAGCAAATAAACAAAATTTCCCAAAAAAGTCTCTAGGGAAAAAAATACATCTGAAGAAAACTTACTGATTTGGGAATGGCTATAATCAAACAGAACCTTATTCAGGTGATCTTTGATTGGCTAACTAAGAGATAAATACAAAACTGGTTGAAATCACTGAGTTTTGAGAATGGCTGAAGGTACTAGAAAGGGTCTGTGGAATCACCTCTCTAAAGATCGGAGGAAAGTGTCCTCTCAAATCCAAGGAGACTGGAGCCAAGTGCACTAGGAGACTAGAGGACATGTGGCCATCCACATGACCACAGTCATGTACTCTGTGAGGGCCATTTTTCTTTTGGAATGAGATTTACATTTAACATTGAAATTGAACATAGAATGTCTGTCTCTGAATGCAAGCACGTGGCTCCCTGTCTTATGCATGGAATGCATGGCACCTGCACAGACCTGCAAAGCTTCTCTAACCCATGTGGGAAAAACTCCTCTCCCCAGTTGTTTTGGCAGTGAGAAACCAAGACAAATCCATATCCAACTATCTAACATACATTTGGAGGTAGGTATCAACTTGGTTTTTAAAGCTGTGTTTTAAACTTTAGTGGCAAGAAATTAAACAAAGTAATTTATTTTACTACCAAGTATTAATGCACAGGTTTCTATTTTGCATCAATTATTTTCCTTAGGGGTCACCAAAGCCTCTAAAGATCTGGGTGTCAATTCTTTGAATGTTAGGTAGGGTTCATGCTTACTTAACTAGTCACCTAAATACATTCCAAATCCTGATGACTAAGCTGTGTCCTTTCTAAATTCATACCCTTAATTGTAATCAACTTTGCCTAAAAATCAGCTGATCACTACTCTATGGAAAGAACTGCAATTGCCAGAGAGACCACGAGAATTCCGCCTACCTTCAGCGAAAAGCTCTGACTGAGTTATCCCACAGTTCTTCGAAAGAGGTAATGGGGAACTTTAAAAATAGTTTACATTTAGTATTTGTGTGTGTGTGTGTGTGTGTGTTAATTAACAAGGCATGATGCAAATGTAGAGGTCAGAAGGGAACTTGTGAGAGTTGGATCATTCTTTTTACCATGTGACTCTGGGGGTAGACTTGTTTAGTCAGGATTGACACCAGGAGCCTGGACCAATCAGGAAATGTTTAACTGTAACCATTCTAATAATTTCAAGCTCCTCAACAAGCCCGCCTCTCCCCTCCCCCCACCCCCCCAGAGGTTGCTCCAGCCTCCTGGACTGTGCTTTCCTAGCTACTTAGCTCATCATGAGGTAAGTTCTGTTTTGTCTGCGTTTTCTTTTACGTGACAAAACGTTTGCTGTCAACTACTAAAACAAAAGTTGTAATTAGAACACAATAAAGGTGATACAATATCTTAACATTCAAGGTCAGAAAACTTAGTCCAGAAGAATGAAAAAATAAGCAATCTATTGGCTAGTGGTGATGATTACCCAGTGGTTTGCTGTGGTAGCTTGTGAATTCCCAAACATTTAATTCCCTTTCAAGGATTTTTAAGATCCAGCTATTATATCCTAAGATATAGTTTGACCTTTTTACTGCGTGACACATGCTTTTATGGGACAAACATGGCTGTGGGAAGACTTAGCCTGAGCCCAGACCAGAGCAGGGGGGACACACTGAACCAGAGAGATCCTAGGTTTCCCTATCTGCCTTTGCAGCAAAAGAAAGAAAGAAAAAAATTTTTTAATTTAAGAATGTGGTTGGGGATATGGTAAAAATTGCTCATATTATTTATTGAATCTCTTCAATAGATATCTTTTAATGTTTTCTGTGATATAATTAGAAATGTATATAAAAGGACCTTTATGAAATTAAGGCATAATGATTATCTTCAGAATGAGTATTTATATGAATGTTTGGTTTCTGAGATAGAACGCTGATTTCTTTAGGAAATAGAATTACCTGAATGAATGATAGACACACCACTGCTAATTGTACTTGGGTGTTTTCAAATATGAATTATGTGAAGCTCACTTTAAGGAAGATAACTCATATATGTGCTTTTATCATAAACTCAAGTGACCAACAGAATTTTGGTGAAACTGCATCTATACCATGAACTTAACAGCTTTCTAAGACTCAAGTATGTGTCTTATGAGAGTCACAGTGATGTCTCAAAATCACATGATGAATCACGTCAATGCGCACCAAGCCTGCACTATGTGGTGAGGCTCTGTTTTCCATGAGACCTACACATGATGCTTAGAAAATCCATTCAACATGCAAGGAACAGACCATGGATAATGCACTGTGGTGGCTCCACATTCCAGGGTGCAACTAACCTTTAACAAAGCCCTTTTGTTAAGTTCTGCTACAGCACCCAAGAAGAGCATCTACATATGCATAATTGCTCCTGCTATGCCCCTTTTGAAGTGCTATAGCTCTATGAAGCAGGATTTTCTTCGTAGTCTTCTACTTAAACAACATATTGCAACAGGTATAAAGATGTAGTAAATTAATGTTAATTAATTTACTTTGGAAACGATTTTTTTACAGAATGTAATTTGTTACCATGTGCTTGTTATTACATTCTTGTTATTCAAAATGACAGTGTGAACTGAGCATAGAGACACATGCCTGCAATCCTAGCAGGAGCAGAGGCTAGCCTGTTCTACATGGCAAGTTCAAGGACCACCAGAGCAACACACTGAGATGAGCCCCTGTCTCAAACACACACACACACACACCAAAAAGGAGGAGGAAGGTGGACAATGTAATTTACAGATTGCCCTCAGTCCTCATGTCTGGAAAGGGGAAATACAGGTATAATGTAAACAAATACCCTTTTGTGTCTCACTCCTTCTTTAACCCTTTATTGGTACTGTGAGAATTGTGTGAGTGCAGGTGGAGGACGGAGCACCTCTGTGGAACTGGCTCTCTCCCTCCACACTTTGATGGGTCTGGGTGGGTCTGGGGTCAGAACTCAGGTCATCAGGATTCCTTAGGCTTTCAGCCTCTGACCCAGCTGACTGGTCCACTCATTTTTAAGAGTGTTTGTTGGAGAACAGGGGCCTGGACACGGGTGAGCTTTCTCTATGTTCTATACTTGTTTTGACTCTCTATCCAGCAGTGTCTTTGTGACCACTCTGATACAGAAACCTTCACATAAAGCTTGGAAGCTGGTGAAAGGCTGTACTTTTTTTGGAAACAAACAGCTTTAAAAAACAAGCATTGCTAAATGCGGTGTTTTTCACAGGTCTTTCTCTAAGTCATTTCTATTAGCTGTGTTGTGCTACAGATGTTTATAACAAAACATTAAGAACTGGGTAGAAAGAAGAAAACAAATTACTCTGCAGAGAACCCAGAAAGTCTGCTAAAATACTGTCAGTTATTTATCTACTGTCAGCATAGGTTGTACACTACAATCCTTGCAGTATCAGGTTCAGAAAGACCAAAGAGGAGTAAACCTTGCATTTAAGGGTCTGTTCTCACACAGACATTTTAACACAGATAAAAAGTCAGAATGTATCTTCTAGAAAATGTGACTTGATTTTGATACATATTTTACAAAGGAGTCTCAACATGTGGTAGACTCACTACCAGGTGTGTTACAGATTTACAGTGTTTGGGCCTTTCATGATCCCATCATGGGAGCTAGCTACTGGAAATCTGCAGGATTTCATGACATGGCTCTCATGAGGAGGAGGAGGAGGAGGAGGAGAAGGAAGAAGAAGAAGAGGGGGAGGGGGAGGAGGAGGAAGAGGAGGAGGAAGAGGAGGAGGAAGAGGAGGAGGAGGAGGAGGAGGAGGAGGAGGAGGAGGAGGAGGAGGAGGAGGAGGAGGGAGACAGCACTGCTGCTATTTCCCCTCTCCATTCTCCTCTAGAAAATGGGCATATGTAACAGACAGCAGAGTGTCCATAGCTACCCATGAGTTAAAGTGGCTCAGATGCGGACCAGGGAACAGTGAGCCAAAGCGTGGAAGCTGTGAACCAACAGGACTGAGTAAGCCAACCCCACTCACTTCCAGGGAAACCTTGCTTTCCCTGAGAACACAATTCACAGTACTAGGGCAATGATGGGATTTCTGGCCATACAACTGGAAGTCTAAATGAATGCGTGCTTGAAGCTGGGAATGAATGCTGAACCAGAGTCTTAATTTTCTAATTCATATTCACCAATTAAAAATAAACTGATTTTTATGAGCAAATTTACATAAATCAGATGATAAAGCACCTACCACTAAAGGGTAGGAGTTCAACTCCCAACATTTGCATATATTCTCCTAAAGAAAACATAGGCATTTTAGCTTTTCACTGAAGAGTCTTGCTGTGCCGGAACTCTAATGGGCTTAGAACAGTAAATTCTGAAGAAACTGATTGCTACCCCTGTAGCTAGTAAATGTCTGCCTAGACCCAGTGGCATTTGAAAAAAGTGTTTTATCATAAAATTATCCCAGCAGAGTCCATTCTGCAAGATAACATCATCATCATCATCATCAGTACTCCATGCAGGACCCAACAGCTCTGGCACAATATTGCCAGTCATTTATCTGTTGTCAGCACAGGTTACACACTGTAATCCTTGACTGCCTCGGAATTAGAATGTCTTTGATGTCCCCACAAGAGTTTTTTGCCCGAAGGCTTTACCAATGCTCGGCGGCTCAGTGTTTATTCCTCCTAATCTTCCTCTCATCTCCAGGCTAGCAGTGACAGATGGTTATGGGCACACAATAGTATTAAGAGTTTGATATTTTTTTTATGCTGTGCTCTCTGTACAACAAATAGCTATCAGACGCGGGCCAGAGAGCTGACATGGCTCGCGTAGGTAATGGCAAACAAACAGCTCGGGCTGACGCTTTCTGTCATTTCCCCTCCTAACCCTGCTTGTTTTCATTGTATACTCTCAAAGGTAAACTATATTAACCTTATAGACTGTTATTAAAAAGATATATCTATATGAGCATAAAGTGCTTTTCTTTTTTCTTTTTCTTACTCTTTTGATTATGAAAGTAATACTGCTGACATATTGAACAAATATCGAATGTCAACATAAATTTTTAGTGTGTGATAATATCCCCTTCATATAGCTGTGTGTCAGGCGGGAACCCGTGGATGATGCATAGCAGTAAATAACCCAAACAAAATTAGTTCTCTTGTCAGCTTCTACCTTGTATGTCCCCAGGCATCAGTAAAATTGACTGCACGCTAGATTTTCAAAATTAGCCCTAATGTTAGCTATGTGTCTGGCAACCTCCAAGTTTCCAATGTTCTACTATATTACCCGTAAGGATGAATGTGTTACTTTTATATTTTGGCATTTACTCTTGCTGATGCGGCTTTTTCCCCCTCTTCTCCAAATTAAAAATAATTTAGCTCTAACAATAAGAATGCACACAAACATCATGCTGCATCTCTTTAAGCAACTAACTTTAGGCAATTAAATTAAATTAAAGCAAAAATATACAAAGGAAGAGAGGGAATTATTCAATTTACTATTGTTAATTTTATGAACACAGCTCTGTCTGATTTTGTGCAGTGTTGGATACTATGGTTCTGTGTTGGGAGGACCTTGCCTCTCTATTGTTGTTTTATACCCACAGTCTGCAAATTATTTAACATTTTTATGAAAATCCAGAACCAAACTTTTAGAATTGACTTCCTTATAATAACTATTCATTTAGAGGGAAGCAAAGGTTAATGGACTCTGAGAGGGCTGCAGGAGGCAGCAATGAGGGTGGTACTTTACCTTCAAATAAGTTCATTTCATCCCGACTCACTCTACTTAAAATCCCAGGAAAGACCTCGGAGCCCGTGACCCTCTGAGGACACATGAGTCTGGAAGCGTGGCAGTGAACAAACAAGCCCCACCCTGCATCTCATCTCAGCTCAGCCCTGAACTTCAGGTTCCTGCATTAGAGTCAACGGCAGAATCCCTTTAGGTAGCAGATGCTGCAGATCAACCGGGAGCTCGAGGAGCTGTAATGTGCTTGGAGGCAAACCCTGGGCAAAGGCGCTTTCCTGCCGGTGTGTGTGCTTATTACTTCACCTGGAACAGTTGCTCTCAATCGGACCTAATGATCAGCCCAGCACTGCGGCAATAAAGAGGCCATAATCTGTAGGGGAAGCAACTCTAATCAGGCCACATGCAGATTAAACTAACTGGGAGGAATAAAAACTAGATTAAAATATTCATGCCTAATACCAGAAGATTATCAGGACATTTTACCTCCTTAAATCCTAATTTATAGAAGCCAGGGCTAGGTTTACGAGTTTATATTTGGTGGGATTATATGCTGCATTGATTTTCCTGTGATGAGAAGACATTCAGCTACACAATTTTGACTAGCACAATATAAAAGCATTTGGCAGGTGGGAGACTGCTTCACATGCAGTAATACACTACAAATAAAAGGAAGCTGTCCAGTTGACAATGGCCAAAGCAAGTGCAAGCAGTGGAAAGTATTGTTTTAACAGCGATGCGGTTTACTGAAGTCTATATGTGAAGTAATTCTGGATTAACAGGCACTGGGAGTATATAATGGCATATGATTTTTCTATTTTGAAACTTCTTGAATAACATTTGACATTTTAAATGTGTCTAGCTGCCATCACTAGTTGAACAAATCATTACAAGTGTTATCTATAATTCACATATAAAATACAAACACAATAGCTGATGTACACTTATGGGCATTGCTGCCTTGGTGTTGAACTGCTATAGTAAGGAATACTACCATGTGAATCTGTGAAGGAAAATCCAAGCTGTCCTTATCTAAAGCTACAAGGACAGCAAGTTAGAAAGTCCACCATGAAAACATATTTCGTAAAACTCTGAGAAAGTGGCATATCTTGACTTACCACCTGTGAGGCCATGCAATATGCAGCGGTCTTTGTTGATCTTCAGCTCCGTACAAAAGGGTGCTGAGGTCAAGAGGCAGGTTTGCTCCACTCACAGGAAGAGAGCTTGATTTAGGAATTGATGGGCTGTCCAGGGTTTCTTGCTCAGTATCAAGGCCAGGGTGTTCATCAGACTTTGATTCAAAATTCTGCAGTAACTTCTTAGAAGCCCTCTGTTCTGGTTGGGAAGGAAGCGTCTCAGACAGAGCTGCAGCATCATTTCCAATAAGGCTGAGCATCCTCCTTAAGTGGGCTATTTTGTGCTTGGGCATGAATCTGTTACAAAAAGGGAATGCAATATGCTTTTAGTGAAGAAAAAAAAAAGTAAAATTAGTTCCTTACCTTCCTATAAGGACACAGTGACGACACACAAAACTGAGAAAAATAGAGATGCTATGACAAAAGCTCTCAGGAAAAGTGCAACAAGTATTAGTCACTAAGAGAAAGCTCAAAGGTTTGAAGTTGGTCACGACTTTCTTTAATAGTCTCCAAAGAGTTTTTGTGGCTACAAACTGGCGCGGCCCATACTGTAGACCACACGGTCATGGGTGTAGTGTAGTCTCTCACTCATTTGTCTTTCCAGATTCTCATCGTGCATTTGCACTCATGCCACGGCCAAAACAGTTCTCATCATTTACTGACGATCATCCTTGGATATCTCTTGTCATTGCTGTTCATGGGCTATTCTGTGTTCCTGGGAACCTATATATATCCTCTATTAGGTTGATATGGCTGATGTTTCCTGAAGCACATTTTACTCTTTGTAATTTTTATATCTGTTTTCCTATAGTGCTTTGTCAAACAGCCAAATATGGTATTGATCTAAAAGAACCCCAATTTTAAAAATCTTTTTAAAAAATTCTAATATACTGTAAAATCATCTAACCTTAAGGAGGTATCCATTTACAGCGAGCAAGCCGAGAGTGCTGAGAGTGGAGAAAGGTGAGTGAGCAGCCTCCTGGTCTGTGTTAGCGACACTTCCACACTCTGACAGACACTAGAACTTCTGAAACTGGAAATAAGAGTATCCTGACTTGCAGATCAGTAAAAGCTTAAAGATGGCTTATGGAAAGATTTTACAAGGCAGGCAAGTTCTGTATTTGGAGGACAGTAGAAAAGGATGTGCAGGAAGAGGGCTTCATTTCAGAGGAGCACACAACTGGCTGGGCCCAGTGACTGAACTCTCAGAATCCTGTGAACTCATCCAGAGACTGGCCCTTTCCTGAGCTGTGCAGTCAGTGAATAAACAAAGAACACATGACCTTAAGGGCAGGTGGGGAAGTGGAGAAGCCTCAGGTGTAGGTGGAGGAAGAGATCTGAGAGTGTGGCCACACCACAGAGATGAATCGAATCCTTCCTCTACAGCACGTGTAACAGAAGCCCCGCCTCAGAAGGCCTTGGAGTTGGGCGGCAAGCATTTCAGCCTGTTTCACAGTGATGGCTGCCTATGCTCACTGAGCCTCTGTGGGTGCAGAAGGGAAACCCTGAGAAGATGAGGGTTTATGAGTGACACACAGGAAGACAGGAGGGAGGTATAGGAACTTTGTGCTATTCCCCTGGGACACTTGCTGAGAAAGAAGTGGGATTCTGAAGACAGCAAAGTCTTGTGAAGCAAGATGTTGTAAAACATTTTAACACATGTGATGAACAGCAGGATTTACTGGGAAGTGGGCAGATTATAAAAGATAATAAAAGGCTTTCTTGCAAAGGTGTAGGAAAGAGGAAACAGAAAACTAAAACAATAAAACAAAACAACAACAACAACAAAAACCAATAAAACAAAACTGTTTTAGATACCAAGTGTGGAATCTGAAGACTTATTTCATGAAGCTGTTAGTTCAGGTCCCTTATTTCTAGCAAGGTGAATAAAGGTTGTGACTGAAATAAAAAACACACATATGTGTCCATACATGCCTCCTTGGTTGTGGGGTGGTGAGGTGGGCCGGAAGTAGATATAGTAAAAGATATTAAAAAACAAACAAAAGCCAGGTGCACTGAGGAGTGAGGGCAAGGCTTATGGACACGGGCAGAGAGAGTTAACTAGGCCCAAGACCAGGCCTGATGAGCAACAGCAGGACGCACAAGCAGTGTGTGTGAACTGAACAGCCAACACACTGCACACCGTGGACAGTCTACAACCAATAGTGTCTTCAGGGACTCTATGCTTGTCTGGTGAAGCCTCATATCTATTCCGATTCCAAACAGTTAGAGAAATATCAACAGTACATGGAACTCCTGCCTTCCCTCGTGCTAAGCAGATGACAGCACAGAAATAAACTATAAAGAATTGTACCAATTATCTATGTCCCTTAATAAAATAATGCAGCAGTCTTTGATTTAAAGTGGGAAAACGCCTGGGCATTTACAGATTGTAATGCCATGTCATAGGTACTGAAGTTTGAAAGGAACGAATGAACATTTTTCCTAAAACAAAATCATAATATGAAGGGCATCTTAAGTTCTCACTGAGGACTACAACAGACAGGTAGGTGTGTGTGTGTGTGTGTATGGTGTGTTTTAATTTCCTGGAAAGAAGGACAGATAGTAAGAGAAGGAGCCCCCAGCCTCAAGCACACCTGGAAAGCAGCAGAAGCATACGTCTACTTGTTTATGCAGATAAAGAATGCCAACAAAAGGAAAAAAGATTCCATTCTAACAAGATTACAAACAGTGCACAAAGGATTCACAATTAGAAATAAATTGATGTACACTGAAACAATATTTTCACCTTTAGAAAAGAGAATCTTACTGTATTAAAATCTATACTGTCCAGAATGCTAGGGAAACTGCAAATTAAAGAGGATAGGAGTTTGCTCCAGGGCTGTAAACAGTAAGAGATGATAACTGACTAGGACTGTTGTCGTGGGCAGGTTCTAGGCCTGACTGTACTCCACATGCTTATCAAAGCATTCCCAGTTAGATCAGACTCCCCTGTTAACACAGCAGCCGCCCCCACAGGTGGTAGTGAGTAAGGACAGTAACTCAAAGGGCGCACAAATCCCAACCCATGAACCCTTGAAAACAGAATCAATCTGAAATCAGGACGGACATAAGGGAAATGTCACTGGAAACCTCCTGAACTCGCTCAGATGTGTAGTGCGGGCTTGGTGCAGCGAGCGCACACGGGAGTCTGGAGTCTCGATCTTCTGGCAGAGGCAGGGAGAAGCTGAGGCTCAGGGAATGCTGACTGCACTGGGTCCCTGACAACTGTATATGTCTGGAAATTAGATAGTTCTTAGAAGAGCAATAATAATGATTAAGGCAATAGAAGAGTTGATTTATGAGGACAGATTAAAGGAGCTAAATATGAATGGCCTGGTAAAGTGACAACTAGACGGATACATAATAGGCGTCTCTAAGGAGCAAGAATAATTATTTAGCCTAGTACAAGGGGGTATAACTAGGAATAATGAGATGAAATTAAGAATGGGAAATTTTAAGCTGAATTTCAAGAAAAACTCCCTGACGGTATAATTTATTAGCTCATAGAATAAATTCCCCATGGAATGTTAGAGCTAGGGAAACTTAATAATTGAGCTGGACAAAATACCAATAAATAACATAGATAACAATCCAGTACCTAGAAGAAGGTGGTTATAGCAATTTTTTCCTTATTTATACATCTTTTCACATTTTTCTTTAACAGTCTCTTTATTATAGCGATTGTTACCTAAAGAAGTATTTGGTAATTACTTGGATTAACAGGGCACCTCCTTTAGTTAAGGTAAGTTAAAAACACTACTCATACACACTTTGTAGCAAAAGTGATAGCAGAAAATAAAACACATTTTAACTACTTAATTTCAATAAAGCTGGCTTTTAGGCAGGCTGGACAAATGCATTAATCTGAAGATAAAACAATATACTTCACCATCCTGTTCAAAGTGAATGTCTGTGCCTTGGAGCTCATATTTTCATAGACATGTTTATGTAAACAATTTATTGCCATAATAGAAATTAAAAAACGAGAGCCTTTCTGCCTTTTGGAATGCAGTTCTGTGGTCGATTACTTCTCATCAATACGAAGTTCAAACAGGCATAATACTAACAAGCAGTTTGCTTAACAACAGTCATCACTCTAATTAACCACCCAGAATATTCTTAACCAGACACTATTTATAATCTACAGTTAAGAGACACCTGCAATAAACTCTTCTCATTCTTTTTTAAAAAATCCCTTAGAGGTGGGCTAACATGGAAATGGACAGCATGTCCTGAACTAACTAACCTACAGAGACT
Organism: Apodemus sylvaticus; assembly: GCF_947179515.1. Taxonomy (NCBI): domain Eukaryota; kingdom Metazoa; phylum Chordata; class Mammalia; order Rodentia; family Muridae; genus Apodemus; species Apodemus sylvaticus. Next base: position 24,347,386 of record NC_067476.1, read on the forward strand.
GCAACCAGGCTCAACACGTCCTTCTTTTCCTTAGCTCCAACTCTCACAGAACTGCTAATGAGGCAGAGAGAGAAGGTTGTGAAAAAGAGAGAAGAAAACAAAGCGCTGCTGTTCAGAGCATGGATCACGGATGCTCAGAAGCATGTCAGAACCTCAGGATTATGACGCAGCACTCTCAGCCCCACACTTCCAATCTGTTACTTGCCAGACGAGTCTCCCTCCTTAACTTTCTTCCCCAACCCAAGGGCCAAAACATGAAAGAGTTTCTTCCTGCAGTTCCTCTTTTCAAAACCTAATCCTTCCCATCTCTGTCCTATAGTCTCCAAAGACACTGTGAGAAAATCCCAGTACCATGCCAGGCAGAGTGTAAAGACAGGCTTAGACAAGTGTCTCCTAGGTCCAAATTTATATCCCTTTCTCCCACTCTTTGCAAATCCACACAGAGAAACCTAGAGCTGAACCTTAAGTCAGTCAGGAGAAGCAACAGATTGTAAATAAGTTTAAATGATGATGAGGAGACTAAGTGAAGGGAACCCTCTTCACCATCTCAGGTAATTTCCGCTAAAGTACAGAGATGGATGGAGCTAACCAGAGAGGGAGTCAAGAGGAAGGCTCACTTTAGAGCGAGGAAGGCAGCCGCATGCACAGGGTGTATAAAATGCCTAAGGGAATGCTTTGGCTAAAATGTTTTCATGGGAGATGTATTACTCAGGAGATTGTAATTAAAATACTCATCACAGTAATTTACACTTTATAGACACACAAGTAAACCTATTTCTAGGATTGTAGTTAAGATAAAGATAATCTATTGTCTTGTTTCATCAAAGAGATTGGGAAGACAACTGGTAATTTCACCAATGAGGCAAAATGTTAGGTGAGTGAGAGGAGGATAGGGCAGTGCAAATGATCAAAGTCTGTCCATCCCAGTCAGAGAAGAGCTGTATGGGGGAGGTAGGTGGGGTCCAAAGGAGCGACGTCTAGATCCATGGAATGGAAGGACAAGTGCAGCTCTCCACCTTGCACTTAAGTCTGGAGCCCTCACAGAATTTGTTTTATGCAACATCAATTCTGTGGGACATCCACAAACATTTCTTAAGAAAACAAGTTTAGGAGATGCTGGGTTACACAACATTCATTCAGTAAAGGGCTTTTACAGTTGCATACTACCAAATGCTATACAAATGTTTATTTATCCACTTGTTTGAGTACCTCATATATCATAATACATAAAAACTCTCTCCCAAACTTAGCACTCTATGAAACAAGAAACCTTCAGAACTGATGGTGAATCCAGGAAACTTTAGGAAATGCTACTTGAGGCCTGAAGAACCATGGGTGAAAAGCATGAGCCAGGTAGATGGGTGATCAACTGTTCTAAACCAGTAATGGCAGGAGGAAGAGGCATTCTCTTGGGACAATGATGACCTCAAAGAAGAAACTCTACATGGGTCTGTATTAGTAGACACTATTAGTAGGGTACATGAAAGAAAGCTTAAAGCTCATGCAAAAGTGACAGAAGAAGAAGACACAGTTCAAAAAATACAGATGTCAGAAAAAAAATCAAGCATGTTCACGTAAGTGATTTCTGTGGATTCTTGAATTGAAACCAACTTAGGGAGAAAGTAAAGAGGAATAAGAAATAAGTAACTTCCAAAATGAAGCAGGAAGACACAAACAGATAATACAGTAATCTAAGCCTTTGGGTAATTTACAAAAAACTAAACCAAACCAAACCAAAAAACCTATTCACTGTTGCCCAACAATGTGTTAGAAATTAATTACAAAATTAACATTTTTAGAATTTACTCACATAAGCAAATAGCAAAGATAATTAAAAGATCATGCTTACCCACATGTCTTCAATACATCAATTATATGGTAAGCAGATTTAGATACTTTCTAATGTATCTATAACGTATAAAAGCAAACCTCTTGACACAGAATCTGATTGTATACACATTCTCTCTTTACCTCCTGCAATGCTATCTTTACTAAACAGAAGAATCACAAACAAAAAAAATGCATGCTAATTATAACTGTCTGTTTATAAGCCACAGCATTAAGGAGAGAGTTCTCTTCTTGTTGATTGGTTGGCTGGGGTATGGAGGCATGCTCTATTTCACTGGTGAGGACTAAGGGCAAATATTAGTAAAATAGGTGGCACATGCCCATGAAAATTGTTTGAACAGACTCAAGTCACAGATGAGCCAGTCATAATCCCACATATCCAGCACAAGTGCTTTGGAGAATGAGACACCAAATAGCACTGTGATGGCTGAGACTAGTTTTTTGTTTGTTTGTTTGTTTGTTTGTTTGTTTGTTTAATAGTTAATATTTGATATCAGAGTCAATATTTGTCTTCTCTGGTGTAAACATTCAAAGGTAACATGAAATACTGACAGCAATTTTGAGAGGACAGGAGGCAAGAGTATCTTCTTTGGAGAGGACAGATTTGTAATAAGAAACAAGAATTAGTTTCAGTTAAAATTAACAATAAGATATCATCCAACTATTCATAGGCCCAAGACATGCATGTTGAAACTGAAATAGGATTTGTGATCACCAGACAGGCCTCATTAGCTATGTCTGGTGCCAGAGATGAGACAAACTTAGTAAAGACAGAGAAAGAGACTCTGGCCTCTTCTCCCCTTGTGAAGGCTGGTTTCCTGATTCCTCCCATCAAGCCCCCTTAAATGGCTAGGATAGAAGGTTGTCCTAAGGAAACAACGGCTCTGTTCCTATGAGCCTATTCCTACTTGTTTTTATTTTCCACCATGATTTGTAAGAGTAATTTCCACAAATCTCCACTTCGGGGGTAACTTTTCCTTCATCATTTGCTTATATGGACTCTCTTAGAGCAGTGTATATGACTAGTATTATTTATCTTAAATGGTTATGTCTCAAATTCCCATTCTCTCTTAGTTTCAAAGTGTTTTAGATTGTATACTTTGCTAATTTAACTGCCTACTTGTATAAGCTTACCCAATTTCATAAAATTCCTTTAGGATACAGTCTTCTCACACAGAAATTCAAAGTCCTTATGAATGTTTGACAATATGAAATCTACCTTGCATCTCTGCCAACATGAATGACTCCGTATTTCTACTATCCTGACAAAGAAGCTCTCTAAGGTAACTAAATTCTGGCTTATAATAGGTTTCCTCTAGTAATTCAACAGTTAGGCAAACCCCTAGGTGAACTTTCCAGGATAGCATTCTCTTTCCCAGTGGAGGCAGACTTTCTTACATTATGCTTCTTTGTCCTCCTTTCCCCCTAGTCTCCTACTGGCACTGTGGCCTCTGCAGCCTTCTGTCTCTTCTGTCTACACATTATCTAATGCTAGGATTATTCCTAAGGTCATCATCTTGGGTATAGCTGCATTCCTCAATCATTTGATAAATAACTCACTGCATTTAATAATCAGAGAGATTTATTCAACAGATATTTGGGCTTCTATGTGCAAGGGGTTACCAATGTCATCATCTTTGTTGTCTTTTGTCTTGTTTTTCCTTTTTTTTTTTGTTTTTTTGTTTTTTTTGTTTTTTACAGTGGTAGGGATTAAATGCAGGACTTTGTCTGTAGTAGACAAATCGTCAACTACTGAGTTACATCTGTAGCCCATCACAACATTTTAAAACTAAACTGTGTTTTCTGAAACCATCAATCAACATTTCACAAACTGCATAATTTACTCATCAATTCTTTTTGTAGCTCAGAACTTCTACTTATCCATCTTGCTTTAAGTACTATGGTCTGAATGCGAGATGCCCCCTCCAGTGTGCTGCTATTCTCAATGCTTGCTCCCCCGGGAAGGCAAGCAGATGAAGTTCCTGGATAAGCCTGGGGGTTACAGCCACCATTCATCGAGATCCAATGTTTTCTGTTTTCTAGGCTATGTAATGGAACCCCACCTTGGGTTGAAGCATTCCACTACTGGCTCTTGCTACAATGAACTCTGCCACAGTGGTCTAAAATTTCCATGAGTCAAAATAATCCTCTGTTTTTTCTTCAAGTTGTTTCTGTGACGTGTTTAGCCACAGCAATGCAGAAGTCACGGATGTAGCACAAAGCACAAGAACATTCTCCCATGTGCATCTGAAATAGTTTCTTCCAATCTAGAGGAATGGACTATTTTACATGCATATGACTGACTTGTTTTGTAAGTATTTACTTTTCAGCAAGTAATTATTCTCCCTACTCCTGGAATCCCATGTCTCATTAGAAATTAATAAAATATGGACAATTGGAAGGAGGTCTGGAAGTAGTCTTCACTCATGTGCTTTAGTCCAGGATTCTTTTTCTCCCTCTTGGGAGGAGAAATTATTTAGAGGTTTAAAAAAAATGGTGGGAAAAAATGTACTAGATTTAAAGAGGGAATCACTTCCCTAGGCTGGGTTTCCAATTGGACCATTTCCTTTGGAGTATGACAAGATTTTTTTTAAAGACTAATTTCAGTATTTCTTTTCCTTTTCTTTCCTCCAAACCCTTCCATATGCCTCTTCCCCACTCTTCTTCAAATTCATGGCTTCTTTTTGACTAATTGTTATTGCCTACATATATGTATATATACATACTGTGGTGGTTTGAATAAGAATGGCTCCCACTGACTGATACATTTGAATACTTAGACACCAGGGGGTGACACTGGTGAAAAGGATTAGGCGAGGCCTTGCTGGAGGAAGGATGTCACTGGGGTGTCTTTGAGGTTTCTGAAGACCAAGCCAGGTATAGTCTCTTTCTCTCTCTATGCCTTCTGCCCTTGGGTTAGGATTAGTTCTTTACTCCTAGTGCCCTGTAACGGAGTGGAAGGTGTTGTATCCAGGCTCACACTGACAATAAAAGAACACTATCAAAGTAAGCTGAAGGTCAGAGCTCAGAGAGGATGAGCAATTAAAGTATCTTAGAAATATGTTTGGTCTTCTGATCTATCCCATGAGAATGAGGCCAGTTGTAGATATTTCAAAAAAGTAAAGTTCAAACTTCTCATCAGGTTTTCCTTACTGATAGTCAGTGAAGCAGCATGAAGAGTAACACAGGGCTCTAGGCATGTTATCTGGTTTCAAATCCAGGGCTCTGCTATACTTAGGCTATCTTGACAAGTCTTTTCATTAAGTACCAATTAACTTGTTTGTAGTAGGGAAATGACACCATGTTGTAGATTGTGCTTTCAGACTGGTTAGCACATGCCAAGAACTCAATCAACTTTCACTATAAAAACCCATGCCAATGGTGGGAAGCTCAGGATAGTATTTCACTGTTACTAGAGGGGATCTGAGCATTCTGAACACTCCTGCACAAGCTCTCTTCCACATTATACTTTAGCCATCCATTTAATACAAGCAGTAAAACATGCTATCTTCATGTGTAAATGAGTTAAAGATTTGTGTGCATGCATAAGGGGCACCTAAACTACAACCATATTCCTCCATGTTTTTTTTTTTTTCATATAGCATTCTTTCCTGCTTTTCATTTTCTCTCCATGTTTCTTTCACTATCTCCTTTCCCTTTAAACTCCATACAACTAGAAAAACAAAATAGAAAACATAAAAGCACCAGTTTCCATCTCAGGCATGAACATATAACATCAAAATTTTATCTTTCTCTCTCTTTTATTGAATGTTATAACACTAGGTACTGGTTTACTCACATTCTGATTTTACTGCAGTTTATAAGTAAGCTACAGAAACTAGCCTTATTTGGAACTAATATTATAAGATAATGTTGCTAATTTATCATTTGAAATAAAAGTATGCAAAGTAAATATGCAAAAAGATAATAGTTGATTTGAAACATCCACTATGCAGGGCCATTTCTACAATATAATCAAGGTAAAGAATGGTCTGAAAACCCAGCAGAAACAGGGAATAAAACAAGATTTAGAAAAAAAAAAATCATCCACCATTCAACCAAAATTATGAGTGCTAGATGGCAGGCCAAATGGCCAGCTGCCCACGTGGAAGTCAGCTCGGGAGCTGCTCCAGTGGAGAAGGAGCTGGGTGGAGCTGCGGCAGAAACCACATCTGGAGATGGCCTGGCTCCAGGACCGCACCAGAAGAGATGCACAGCTCTGCTCTCAGAAGGTCAGAAGTTTGCCAGGTACAAAAGTGAGGGTGTCCGATTTCTATGGTTTGGGTTTTGTTTTCTTTTAAAGGGTGATGCTACTGAGAGGTGGAGGTCCGAGACTCTGGTTTTAGGGGATTGAATTAGGGGAAAGGTCTTCAGGTAATCTGGAACCAGCCAAGAGAAATAATTCTTATGAGGTCCTTTAGTAACCAAGGCAAAGAATTACTAATCTAAAAGGCTGAGTTTGCCCCACCCCCTCTCTCTGTTCTGGTTCAAGATAAGACTGCTTTTTCACATATTCCCACCATATGTGATACCATCTGCCATGCTGAGCAAAAGCCAATGGAGATGTCTGATATTGCACTTTGAACTTTGGAAACGGAAAGCAACATAAACCTTTTCTCTGCGTATGGTGGCTACCTCGGGTATTTGATTGTAGTAATGTAAAGTTAACTAACAGAACTCTAACCAGGAAAAGCACAAATCACATATGCGAATAGCCTACCACATGACAGACAACACCCAGAAAGGAAAAGTAAAACCAGTGAGAGGACTAACTGGAGGGGGAACAGGTTGGAATTGTGGATGTTGGGGTCAGACAAATCAGAAGAGGAGGCTTTGTCCTTAATAATCCAAGTGGAGGTGCTAAAAGCCCTTTGGGGAGTTTTGGGTTAGTAGGGTCTGTTTAAACACTCTGGCAGTGATGTGAAGACCAGTTTAGTATAAATGTAGCAGAGCCAACAATAACATATAACACCCCTCTGTTGTCTGAATCCACCCAGAAAAAGGTGAAGAAGAGACCCTTATTACAAAGTGGAAAAGGGGGGAAATGCCGATAGAACAACACACCCGTGGAAGTTCAGAAGATGGAATGCAAATGGAGGAATGGTTTCTGAACAGAGAAGAGACAGAACACACCTCTCAGCACAATGAGTAGATATGGGTCAAGAAGCCGTTCAGGACTGCAGCACGCTTGACACCATTCTGGGTTGGGTAATGCTGAAGCTTCTGAACACGTCTCCCAGGCTCTCTCCCATCAACTACCAATTTCTCTGTTACCTTCCATATCCAGGGCAGGAAGGGGGATCTGTAACTAGAGGGACTGGCCCAGACACCAGGCAAGGACTGCAGCAAGGGTGAGCTAAGGAAAAGGAGAACGGACCTGTTCACCACTGGCTTTCTAGTAACCCTTCCCCATTTTATTCCCAGACAGTATAAGATGTGCTTCCAGGAGACCAAGTCTTTCTCTGGAAACTAACCGGAGTGACCTAGAGAAACTGGTGGGAGTGGTGAATCACAAAACAAGCTGATGTCAGTTTCCAGTTGAGCTGGACCACAAGAGCCTGCTGCAGTGAGTCAGAACGAAGAACAGTTGAGGCTGTGGATATGAGGTAGCCACACACAGGCAAAACATGGAAACTACTCACCCACAGATACATACACAGGCAAACACACAGACACACACTATGTGCACATGAGAAATTGAAACAATAAAGGAAAGGAAAAATTAGAGTTGAAGGAACTGAATGTGAAAAAACATTGTGGGGGCAATGAAGAATAGCTATGACGAAGAATTCTGAACTGATGAGATGGAGAACCCAATTAAAGAAAGGAAAAGAAAATTCAATCCAAGTATAAGCACTCAAAATTTTAAAGTACTTGGGAGTCTTCCTGTACCTTTCTAGTGAGGTGTAGTGCATGTCTGTCTTCCTAACATTTGACACGCTAAGCTAGAGTCTAGGCTGGGCTAACAGAACAAAACACACAAAACCAAACCACCCAGAAATACATAAAGAGCTAAAGAAACACTCTGATGGTAAGAAATTATGATATAATGCATATTTTTTAAAAACAAAAAATTCAAAATGTAAAGAATTAAAACTTTTATCAATGGTGGGTGCTGAGGAGCTCAGGAGGCTAAGGTATGAGGGCTGGAAAGAAGAATATTCAAATCTATTTTGAAATGTCTTTTGTTCTTTCTGATTCTGAAATCTAAATACATGTGTCATTTTGAGAATTATTATTTTTAGTAATTTCTGGAAACTTCATACTATGATTTATTTGGGTACTAAAATTTCTAATTTTTCCTTGTTGATCTCCTATTTAACATAGGTTGGATTATTGTATTTCCGAATCTAAATATCTCTTTTCAACTTTCAATCTCTTCTTCCATGAAGAACATGATGAATGTTCTTATTTTAAGCATTGCTCAAAATTGCTTGGGAAAAACTAAAGACACACAAAAGTTGTGCACGTAAAGAGAATTGACTCCAGGTTTGAACAAACACACAGCAATATGTTCAGTTCTAAGATGTTGATGTTACTGTGTATCCAGCATGGTTCACAGAGGGTCCACATATATGCAAATGTTTGCTCTTAGAATAACAAAATTACAGCAGTGCATCACCTACAAGATATACTACTGCAAAGATGTCACGAAGCTTGTGGGGTAACAAGTCAATATCTGATCTGATGTAAGGCCCACTCGACCAGATGGGACCTGCCACTGCTTGGGTGACCAAGAACTGCAGACTAAAGAGTTCAAGGACTGAGGGTAAATCCAGATACCACTGTTGTATTAAAGGAATGCAACAATAAAATAACTTCTAATGCCAATCTGCTACATTCTTATGAGTGTCCTACTCAGCCATCACCAGAGATGCTTCCTCCTACAGTACATGTGAACAATACAGAGAACCACAGCCAGACATTGTATGTGCCTGTGCACCTGCACATACATACACACACATATGTGCACACCCACACAGAGACAACGGAACATTCAGCATCAAGTAGGATGTGCTCATCAAATCCCTCCCCTCAAGGGCTCAGGGAACCCAAGAAGAGGAGATGGAAAAGGTCTAAGAGCCTGAGGAGATGGAGGACAGCAAGGCCTTCTAAATACCACAGGACATATGAATTCACACAGATTGTGGCAGCATACACAGGATCTGTACATGCCTGCACTAGATGGGGCCCTAAATTTGAAAGGGAAGTGGATGCAAGTCTCATTCCAATCTAGTACTAGTTCCAATTGATAAGTAGTTGCAAATGAAAAAGGGAGTCTCACTGGGGAAACAAACTACTCTTAGGGGCAGGTTGCAGGGCCTGCTGGAGATGACCAATAGAAAACAAACTAAATGTCATCTTTGGTCGTATTTTTGTTCCATAATGTCATATAAGGCCTTTTTCTTTTTTTAAAAAAATCCTTTTTTTTTTTTTTTTAAAAACCTCATGCCCCCCCCCCCCCTTTCAGGTCCTTAGTGTACATATTATTTTATGGCTTCCAGTTTAGTGTTTTATGTATTCCTTAGTGTGCAAATGAGAGGGCTTCTGTATCAGGATATGCTTCTTGTGCCTTTTCATGGGCCCTTTTCCTCTTTATTTGTTTTGTCCTATTCTGATGTGCTTGTCTTACTATATTTTATTTTCTTATTATGCTAAAGATGTCTGTTGTCTTCTAATGAGAGGCAGAAAAGGGGTGAGCATGGGTGGGAGAGGAGGCGGGGAGAAGCAGGAAGCAGTGAGGGAAAGGAGACCACAACTAGGATAGACTGTATGGGGGAAAAACTATTTTCAATAAAAGAAAAAAAGGAAGGAAAACCAGACATCTCAGCATTACAAGCCTGACTTACCCCTTTTCAAGCTTATACTACTGATTTATTGTTGTAGTCATTGTCGTTGTTGTTGTTGTTGTTGTTGTTATTATTATTATTATTAATTTTGTGTGGAGTGGTAAAAAGGAGAGTTGACTGTTGGGGTATGGACATGAAAGTCAGAAAACAACTCTGTGGAATCGATCCTCTTTCTACCATGTGGATGTGAAAGGGTGAGCCTTTCCCACAGAATCATCCTGTTATTCCAACTTTTTAAAGCAAATAAAGTACTGATTGCTTACAGTTCATGCAATGCACACCTTCTTCAAGGATGTAAAAATTATGCTGAAGTTCAACATTATTTGTAGAAGAAATTTTACTGCTTTCTTTGAAATATCATGACTTTGAATAGTGGGTTTACAAATTCAGCAAATAATCTCATGAGAGACTTAGATCCTTTTACTGTTTCCCTTAATTATTATACTATATCATAGGCACAGAAATGTACAAATATGTCTTTAAATACTTAATATATACTTAATACTTAAATATAAATTGAAATGGTTTCTCTTTAGTAAATAACATATTAGAAAAACTCACTATTTAATGGAATATAGCAAGTCAAGGAATTCTCATACAAATTTAAGTAATCATTTAATAACAGCTACATTGAAAACTTGCATTTTATGAACTATGCTAAAGTACAGTATCACCTGAATTGCCAATAATCTCATTTACATACAGTTGATACTTCAATCATGTCTAGTAGGACATAACTGAGTCCTAAAAGTGTCAAAAGCCGTATTATTTTAGAACTGAAAGTTAGTTTGGGAGTACAGACAGCAAATGGCCAGATGGCCCTGCAGTAAACTGCTGAAAGCCATTTAAAACCAATCCATGTGGAGATGTATTCCAACAGAGAGCTATAGGCAACAAGCCAACAAGATACCAAAAGACTTGTGACAATATCTTTGTTAGCCATAAATAACATTTTAATTTTATAGAACTCAAGTTAAAACAAATCTTGATTTTTTTAACTTCTTAGTAGTAAATACATGAGGAAAATCAAGTGTGTTACCTCCCAGGGTTGCGGCCATGGTGGATACTCAGGGACAGCTGCCGAGTGAATGAGTTAGAAAGGCTATGCTCACACTCCTCTGTACTCAGCTCTGTCCCGACTGCTTCTTTATACTGATGTGCAGTGTGGGAACTTCAGTGACACTTTATTTAAGTAGTTTGTATATTTGACATAGAAGAGGTGAGGTTGGTTTAAGGGTAATGTCTTGATAGATGTATATAAATGTACAAAATAGCACAGCTATTGATTAAGCAAGCTCAGGTCTTCATTCCTGATAAGCAATGCAAATAATATACAAAATAAAGATTCATTAAAGAGTTACTGCCACACCAAGAGTAAAGAGAATGAAGACCTGCTATGCAGTATTATCACGTATATTGAATTTGTTGTCATTAAGGTCAACAAAATACTGCTTCGAAGGACTGCTCACTGTGACATGGAAAAAGTTTTGTAACACAGAACACTTTTCTGACATATTGTACTGAAATAGGGTTATACATCTAGAAGAAATGAACATCCATTTACTGATGGCCAAGGCTGCATTTGAAAAAGGTACTACACAGATTGGAAAGCATCTGTGATAAATAAAAATTTACAAAATAACATGTTGAGGACTTTTCCCATCATCTTGGCACTGTGGCTTAGGTCCTAGGGCCGAAGAGTGTACCTACAAGGTAGGGAGAGGTGCTAGGCACAGTTCTTCAGGACTTGCTGATGATGAAAATATTGGCTCCATCACTCTACCAGCCCAAATGAGAAAGGGGTGAAGACTGGAGAGAAGGACATTTGCAGGAGATCTACCCCATGAATACTGGCCAGGCAAGCAGCCTGGCACTGAATTCCCAGCAGGATGGCTGCCACGTTGCCCAAACTTTACAGTCTGGATGCTTCTACTCCAGCAGCAGAGCACAGGGGAACTCTTAGTAGATTTGTGGCTATTGAGAGATCGACATTATAAAGAGAGGGTATCAACAGATGTTTGCAAAACCAGGACAAATGGAACAGCTATGAACCCCCTATTTATATTATGTGTAAGGCAAAAGATACTTGATTTTCCCCCCTTATTTCTTTTTTCCTGTTGACTTGGTTGAAGAGAATCAGGATTGATTGAGAGAACAGTGTCCAAGAATACTGCCTTTAGGGTAAGGTATAGATCCATACACCTGAAACACGTATATGATTACAGATAGCTTAGGGTTTCATCTAAAAAGTCAGTCCTCAGCAGTATGTTTCCTGCTCTCTCTCGCCTCTCTGTCTGTTATGGTACAGAATAGACACAGAAGAACTTAACTTTGTGCTCACCAAAGTAGTACTTTGCTATTGTCCAACAGGAGGCATTTGGCACCCAAGAGGGATCTTCAGAAAGCACAGGTCATTGACTCTGGGGTCCCTGGTTTCCTCATTTCTCGTGATGGAACTAGAGAGACAGGGGACATGATATAAAGTCTGACTGATGTCTGAATGGGAGGATTCTACCAGCTCTAAACGGGGAACAACCTTCTTTCTATTTCTACCTCTGTCTTCAACTACACTCTCAGAGCTTCTTCCCCTTATTGGTGGCAACATGCATAGTTTCCAAGGCTTTCTCACTTTTATTTTCTGCCATTCTGTTTCTGTCTGTCCAACATTATAATCCAGATGGAGAAATACTCTTTCAAATATGGTAATAAGGTGCCAGCCATGTGTATAAAAGCAAAACACTTTGATTTAATACTTTGGAAGTGTAACAAAGAGAATTGAAACAGAACCTACAAAAGTGTAAGGGACGCCTGAACACAGCAGCAGGGCTCTGGACAGTTAGTGCTCTACTCTGTGTCTGAGTAGCTGAGTGACTTAACGCAATTCAGTGACTAGCTTAGACTTCCCATGTCCTCATCTCTAAGGGATGCTAATAACAGTACCTTTATCAGATCTGCCAAGGTTAAATAAGGCTTCCTTCCTTTATTCTGTCTGTACTGTCATAATTTACTGCAGTGAGAATGTCATATTACCTATACTGGGAAAATAACAAGCTATTTCAATTAAAATATAAGAAGGAAAGCATCTGTGAGCGCCTGCCGACTTCACTGGATATAGGGAGATAGTAGCACACTTTTTCAGTTAGACATGATTATGTGGCTTGGCTTCTTATATGTAATATGACTAAGGGCCACAGGATAAGCAAAAACTTTCTATTCTAACATAGGCAAGAGCCATCTGGTCATTCATTGATAGAAATAACTATCTGAGGATGAACTGTATTTGTACTGATCAGCCTGTGTACACACAAGGCATGCAAAAGACATAAAAGCCTTAGAACACATCCAAAAGAACAATCAGGATTCTGTTTTGCAGTTTTGTGCCATGGCGTCATGTCAGGTTTCAGTTGTTTATTGTATCACCTCATTTACCCTAATGAAATGTCACTCCTAGGACTCAGTTTCCTTTATTGGCACCACTATTCATTTTGGGCACAATTTTACTTTAAAAAGGGAATGGAAAGATACTGATGTCATTGTCAATGAAGCGAAACCACATGAGAGGCCCTGACTCTGGTGTTCATTTATTAGATAGAAGTCTGGGGAAGAAGCTAGGGGACGTATGTGTCATAGCATTTTCAAGGGCCGCCCTCTACAAACAAGGCTGGTTTACAAGAGAGGAACACATAAGGTAGGAGGGGGTTCAGTTTTTAAACTACAGCACTAAGTACACATTGGCTTCTAAACTTTAAAGCAGTGCATTTGGATAGAGTTATGGCATGGCTTTAAACACACACGCACACCCAGACACACACCATGGAGGTAATCCAGTTACTCCTGCAGCACAGATGTGCACAAGAATGCTCTAAGTGATTAAGATGGGGGCTTTAAAGTTGGCTAATTAGAAACATCTTTCTCCCTATGATCAACACTGATATTAGCTCTGAGTTCTGAGTAGTGGGAATTTACATTTGAATTTAGATTCACCCTTCAGATGCAAGAACACTGGCTGCACTTGCTTCTGGGCTGTAGGACTGTCTCACAGTGAGGGCCTACTGTTTTAAACTCTGTCCATCAAGTCAGTTTAGAAAATAGAATTCTGCCCACCTAATAGAACTTCTTGTAAATAGCATTTATCCTCTCTTAGAAAGAAGGACAACAACAGTCATAAGTGTAATGGTTTAAACCTATCTTGACAGAAAAAAAGCACTGTCTATAATAGCAGCCACACTATTCTGCTGTGATGAATGGCACCAATGCTTTCTAGAAAGGCCAGCCACAGGACTGCTGAGACTGTAAAATACAGTATCTATGGGAACCTCCTCAACATACTGCTTGACAAAAATAGTTGCTTAATAATGTTTCAATTTTGTAAAATGAATCTTACTACAAAAGAATGTGAATCCTGGGAGTTGTAATATACATAACCTTATTTTAAGTCCATGTTTTATTACCGTAAATCTTAAAAGATAGCAAACTCTCCATTTGTATGCTAACCAAAGAATCTTTGTGCTACTAAAACTTTTAAGGTTACAGTCACATCAAGTCCCAAGGGTCAGATGAAGCTGCTTCCTATTGGTCACATACCCTGTGACTCAAGACATCCATCCAGAGAGAGCACAAGATCATTTTCATCTCGAGTTCACAGTGGCAAGACTGTAGTATGGTTTCTGTAGATTAGTAAAGAATGACTAAGTTAGGACATCTTCTAACAAGTACATATTACTGTGAACTGGAAAACAATACAAAAGCCCTCTGAGACACAGATACCCCGTCACTTCTCATCACTTCTCATCACTTAATGGCATTTGTTTTAAACAAAATAAAACAAAAAACCCAAAAAAACTGAAGATCTTTCATCTTCCTTTATTTCATAACTGTAGAGTGGATAACAATCCCAAGTCAATTTACCTCTCACTGAGGTGTCACGTTAAGTCAAAACAAATGACCAAACAAGCAAACAAACAAAACAAAAACAACAAAGAAAAACCCAACAGGGCTGAGAGTGGGTCAAGGCGTCTATGAAATGATGCAGTAAAAGGAAATAGGGCAAAACATCTTCAGGGACAAATTGCCTTGAGCTCAGTTTTCAGGGACAATACAAAAAAGGTTAAGTGATATTTAGTCAAAAACAAAACAAAACAAAACAGAACAAAAACAAACAAAAAACCCACTGAAGATCTGAGTTTTTCCAGTTCTTAAATAGGAATAATCAAACTGATGTATAATAGAACTACAGCACACATTAGGTATCAATAAACCCATTTCACATTGAGACCACCTTCTCTAGAAGGGAAGATATCTGCTCAGTGTGGACAGCATGGCTAATGGTATTGAGAAGGAGATTCAGAAAAAAAAAATCCCAGATAGTTTGACAAATTTCTGTCTTTTCATGCACTTCCATATGCTCTAAATACCTGACTGGATTCTTTATCTTGTACTGGTGGCTATACATGACAGTAGTGGCCCCCAAATTCCTAAGACATTTAAATAAAAAGGACAGCAAATAATAATAATCTTAAAATTTTGCTGAAAAATGCTTTCTTGAGAAGTAATACAATCATAAATTCTTCACAACTATGTGAGTTCACTTGTACATTAGTATTATATGTATCAATTGGGTGGAAAGGCTGCCTAGAGTAGACTGTTGCACAGAAATAGATAACATCCTTCACAATGACACTTGCTCATATGCCTTTCCAAACCTATTTCTCCACAGCCAGAAAAGTGGATGAAATAGTTCTGCTAAGCGGAAAACAGAAGAAAAAGTCACGTTCAAGATAGCAGCATGTTTACATCTCCCCCTTACCAACCATTTATTCACCAGGAAACTCTTTAGTGACTTCTGAGAATCCTTGTACTTCTGGTAATGATAAGAAATGCAGATCAACTCTGGCATTTAGCATCGTTTTTCCAAAGGAGAACTCATTAATTTCTAAAGGAACCTATGACTTTGTCAGATTAAGATTTCATCCCTGAACATCTTTCACATGGCTTCTCTGAGTTCTGCATTAAGCTAACCACTAAGCAAATACATGCAAGACTGTGACCAGTGACACTGTCAGTTAATTTTGAAATGGGGAATAGAGTGGGAAGAATCACAAATTATGGTCCTTCTCTCCTAAGCAATCCCAGTTCTTCTCCGGATCTCATAATTTTTTAACGAAAATCTCCCCTTTTAATATAGTCAGCATATGGTGGTTTAAATGAAAATGCCCCCCAAAGGCCCACACGGAGTAGCACTATTAAGAAGTGTGGCCTTGTTGGAGTAGGTGTGGTTTTGTTGGAGGAAGAATGTCACTGGGGGATGGGCTTTGAGGTCTCAGATGCTCAGGTCAGGCCCATTGTTTTACTATCGCCCTACTGTCAGCAGATGAACTTGATGCAGGACTCTTGGCTACCTCTTTAGCACCATGTCTGTCTGTGTGCCACAATGTGCCATAATGATCCTATAATGATGCCAATGAACTAAATCTCTAAACTGTAAGCCAGCTCTAAGTAAATGCTTTCCTTTATAAGTTGCTGTGTCTGTTCACACCAATAGTAACTCTATCTAAGACAGAAATTGGTACCAGGAGTGTGGTATTGCTGTAATAGGCTAGACTACACTTTTGTTTGGAGGAATATAGAGTACTGTGAAACTCTTGACTAGAAAAGTAAAAGTGATCGGACACTTTAAGGGGAACTTAATGGTCCATTCAAGGAGAAGCAGGAAAGAAGGTATTTTGCTGAAGGTATTTTGATCTGTTGGGGCCAAGTTTAAGATGTTTCAGAACAGAAGAATATTAATATGTGGACTAGGAACCATTTTTGTGATATTTTGGCTAAAAATGAGGCTGCTTTCTGCCCTTGTCCAAAAAATCTGCCTGAGGCAAGATTGAAGAGTCAAGGATTAAACAGCTTTGGTAGAGGATATTTCAAAAAATCCTAACATTGACTGTGTCATGTGGTTATTAGTGGCTAGTCTTATGGAGGCCTATAATGATAAGGAGAAAAATGAGTAAAATGACAAGATAACCAGGAAATGGAATTGAGCTAAGTCCTATCTTCAAGGAGATAAAAAAGATTACACAAGAACCTCATGCTAGGTAGAATAAAGGGAGTGGTGATCACAGGGCAAGATTCCACTAATATAAGCTTCCAATTTGTGAAAAGGAATTAAAGAAAAGCTTAGGGCTGGGTATAGCGGCACACACCTTTAATCTTAGCACTGGGGATGCAGAGGCAGGTGAATTTCAGAGTTCAAGGCCAGCCTGTTTTATATATCAAGTTCCAAGTCAGCCAAGTTTAGATAGTTCAGAATACAATCAAAACCAGAAAGCTGGTGAAGATATATCTGAATCTAGTTCCATATCTCAGTGAGCAGCAGGACTTGTCAGCTTCAGCCATGTGGTTCTGGCTTTAGAGTCAAGGATATAAGAAATGGGAAATCGGATCTCTCTCTGAGACTAAGGAAAGGTTCTGAGGGCAGGCATGAGTTAGAGACATCCCTGAATGGAGGCTCTAGAGAGGCCATTGTGTAAGGCTATAAAGGTAAAGCCTGGGTTTGTTTGGAGACCTCTAATGTTGGAAATACCAGAACTGTAGGATACCTACCAAGAAGCACTGCTAACAGGAAGTAGAAGGAGCCCAAGAGAACGAAGTAAGTTAGAGTTAATAAAGCTGAAATGATTTGGAGATCTGAAGAGCACTTGGACATCAGATATGTAGATGCATATGGAGTTCACCTTGCTGGTTTTCAATCTTGCTTTAATCCAGTATTTTCTCACTATGCTCCCTGTCTTCCCTTTTGTAATGGTAATTTATATCTTGTGCTATTATATGCTGGAAGTATGTGGTCTGCGTTTCGATTTTGATTTTATAAGGGATTATAATTAAAAGACTACTCTGAGTCTCAGAAGAGACTTTGAACTTTAGACTTCTAAACAGGGCTGATACTGTAATAGACTGAATGGGCATTGAAGCATATGCTGTTAGGGTTTCTATTTCTGGGAAGAGATGTCATGGTCAAGTCTCAGGTTCCTCATAGATGAAATGAGGAAAATTTCTGTTAAGAGTCTGCAGCAGATAAACTTTTAAGTGTTAAGTATAATCAATGTGATGCAGATAACTTACACAATAAATGCTAGATTTTTAATATAAATACTACTGTTAATAATGAATTCTGGTAAAAAGTCTGGTATTAAATTAAAGAGATTTGTTCAAACAGAACCATGCACTCAACAAAGATGGGAGTATCTATCTTACAGATTCTAAAGGATAGAAGCTCCCTGGAGGAAATGGAGAAAGTCATGGTGGTAGTTTTGTTTTGTTTTTTTGAAATCTACTCCAGACTGCAGACCAGGAAGAAGACATAGTTTAGGAATAGAAATTGCAAAACTGGAGCAGAAGCAGCATAAAGCAGGGCTGGGGACTTCAACCATGAGGACACCATCTGGAAAGCTTGCTTGGCAAAGACACAATATTAAAGTCTTGACTTCCTTTGCTAAGAGTTTAAGCTCAAACAAGGCAGATGACGCCAGTAGAGAAATGGCCTTTCTAGACTTCAAGCAGACAGAATGAGAGAGAAGCTGCATATGGGATGAGGAAAGCATTATGAACTTGAAGCAATAGTAGCCACTAAGATCAGAAAATGTTTGAAAAGAACAAAAAAGGAGAATAAATGGCATTTGATATATGCACAGGATGGAGGACAATGTCAAAATTCTTCCATGTCTTTCAAATTACCTGCTCTCTGAGATTCAGTTTTGCTATGGTTTATTTTATTTTAAGGGCATAAAGAGTTTGGGATGACCACCTTAGTGACACCTTAAACCAAACTCATTTTTTCCTGAGGTGAGTTCCCACCATTCACTGACAAAGAAGTGTGTCCAGTTTGGTGGATAGCTTAGCCATGCCTACGATTATCTGTGATAACAGGCAGTATGGATACTTGAAGCAAAAACTGAACAAAGATATTCTACATACTTTAAAGAATCTATCACAGCTGGGCGGTGGTGGTGCAAGCCTTTAATCCCAGCACTTGGGAGGCAGAAGCAGGTAGATTTCTGAGTTCAAGGCCAGCCTGGTCTACAGAGTGAGTTCCAGGACAGCAGGGGCTACACAGAGAAACCCTGTCACGAAAGAAAAACCTTAAAAAAAAAAGAATATAAGAATATATCACAAGGCAGCTTTCATTTCCCTAAATAAGCTATTGAATAGCTTATTTATCTTTAAAAAATCACTTAAAATGCCTATAAATGTAAATGTTATACTGATATTATTTTTAATCAGTGTAACATTTACATTTATAGGCATTTTCATAATTTGGAAAGACTGTCATTGAGACTCTATATGTCAAATACAAAGAAAATGATGGGGTAACATCCCACAATGGAATTTTATTTAATATTTGACAGATGTGTGGAACCTCTGAGGCACATACCTGTCAAGTTTCAAAGAGGCCAATAATGTGGATGTAAAAAAAAATTCTTCTTTTCAGTAAGTCAGAAATGTACTTCAAAAAAATAAAAAATACCATACAATTCCATTAACTGTTTTATGAAATGACATTACAAAAAAGGAGAGGGCATTCAAGAGTGCATGGAATAACACCCTGAAACGTTAGTTCCTTCCTAATTTCACTGCTGTTTCTATTATTAAACCCAGTCCATTTTATCAGACTATTAGGAATACACTATTAAACCCAGTCCATTTTTATCAGACTATTAGGAATACACCTTTACCCAGACTCTCTTTATGTTATATGTAACACAGAAAAATGCTATCACAACACTTCAATGGTTAAGTAACTTTATGAGAAAATGGTTCCAAATATTTCCCAAGACTTTCCAAACTATACTGAATAACATTATTATGATATTATGTTTCCTCATTGCCTCCATTATTTAAGCTTGCTTCTCTTGAAATACTTGGAAAAGAAATTTAGATTATGTAATACATAAGCTATTTCAAAAGACCTTGTATATATAATTATTATATGTATAAGATGTCAAATAAGTTGCTTTCCAAAGTTTTTCATTAACTATTTTCATTGACAAATATAACTTTTGAAACTTTTCCTTACTAGAAATTTTGAGCAGAAATTATTATTATTGTTTCTAACTAAAGCTATTCAAATACTCATTTTATAACTACTAAATTTAATGGTGAAGAGTCAAGATTATATATCATATTACATTTAAAATATTTCTTCCCTTAAAATATAATTATACAATTTCCTCCTTCATTTTCCATCTACCCTCTCCCAAATTCATGGCTTCTTCCTTCTTAACCATTGTTGTTACATATACACATAGACAAAAAAAAAAAAAAAACTTAAATATATAACCTGTTGAGTCTGTTCAATGTGGCCTGCATGTATAGTGTAGGCCTGACCACTTGGTACTGGACAACCAATCAGGAGACTGGTTACTTAATTGGTCTCTCAGCAGTTGTTTGCTGTTTGTAGCTCATCTAGGGATGGAACCATTGAGATTTCCCTTATTTTTTGTTAGCATGTCAACTGCTAGAATTGTCTGGACCCTTTTTAAAAACTTAATTTTTTATTTATGTCCCAGATGCTGCCCCGCACCCCTGATCCCCTCTCTCAGAGTTCTTCTACCATCCCCTGTTCAGGCCTTTTTAAGGCAGCCATCTTGTTGAAATTTTATGGTTTCAGCTTTCCTATCATAGGTAGAAAGGATTTCTACTTATTTATTTTTTTCTCTGTGACCATCACGGGCCAAGGTTAGTTCATTCTGTAGGTCTTGTGGTATCCTTGACCGCTCAGGATTCCTCAATTCTTCCCAGCACTCTTCCACAAGTCTTCCAAGCTCTGCCTATTGTTTGGCTGTGGGTTTGTTTCCATCTACTGCTGGACAAAGCCTCTCAGGACATAGTTATGCTACACTCCTGTTTACAAGCATAGCAGAGTATCATTAATAGTGTCAGGGGTTGATTCTCTCCCATGGGATGCATCTCAAGTTGGACTAGTCATTGCTTGGCTGTTCCCTCAGACTCTGCTCTATCTTTATCCCTGCACATCTTGTAGTGAGGACAAATTTGAGGTTAAAGGTATTGTAAGTATATTGATGCCCCTTTCCTTCACTGGAAATTCTACCTGCCTACAGTAGGTAGCCACTTCAGTCTTTATTTCCCCAGCTTTTAGGAGTCCTGGGCCTTTGACCTTCTCAGAGATGTCCTTCCCCCATTTCTATTCTCTCTCAGCCCTCTCCTGCAACTTACCTCCCCCCCCCACTTTCCCATATCTTAATCTCTACCCTGTTCCCTCCCTCCATTCACCTCCCAAGTCTATTTTATATCCCCTTCTGATTGAGATTGAAGCACTCAGGAACCCTTGGGCCCTCCCTGATACTTAGCTTCTTTGGTCTGTAGATTGTAGCATGGTTGATGGACATTTAGGTTGTTTCCAGTTACTGGCAAATAAAGGTGGTGCCACAAACATGGTTGAGCAAGTGTCCTTGTGGTATGATAGAATAGTGTCTTGAGGTAGAACTACTATCGATTTTCTAAGAAACTGTCAAGTGATTTCCAAAGTGATTTTTCAAGTTTGCATTCCTATCAACAATGGAGGAGTGCTTCCTTGCTTCACAACCTGGCCATCATTTGATAGAAGACTTTCTGGCCCTTTGGCTCTTATAATCATCCCACCTCCTCTTCCATGCTCGCCTATATAATAACCGTGCTGTAAATCTATCAACTAGGCTGGGCATTCCATGGTGTTCTTTGAATTTTGACTGGTTGTAATAATCTCTGTTTATGATAAAGGCAAGTTTCTTTATTGAAGAGTGATATCTATCCTTATCTGTTGGTCAGTATTATCTTACTGAAGTAAATCCTTATCTGTAAGAATAAGTATTTAGAGTGCAGTTAGGGATAACTGATTTCAGAAAGTGACCTCATTAACCATATGGTTTTGGCTAGGAATATAAAATCAGGCATGATGTTCCTCCTGTTGAGTGAGCTTCAAGTCCAATTATACAGTTGTTGGTTACTTTCAAGATATTAACTACTACTATTACCTTTAGAGATACCTTTAGGGGTATCTTACAATGTTGGTCATTTTGTATTTTGTTGAATATCTTAAATACATGAAATAAAACTTCTTTTTAAATTAGTAGAAATGAAATAGAATACATTTTTGGTATAGTACATATAATCAATATATGTTCTGAATCATTTACCAAAGTAAGATGCCAACACATTTCAGGAAGTCCAGTACACGAATTACTCTTATTTTCAGACTGACACTAGATTCTGCCTAATGGGCGCTTCTTACAGATAGAAGCTGCTCCTATTCAAATGACTTTAGTGATGACTTGTGAGGAAATAATATGTTCAGTAAATGGTTACTGAGTAGCAGTAGCCCAAATGTCCATTAACGGGAAATAATTAAACAGACAGATGAGAGATTATACATACTATGGTAAAGTTACTCAGCTATAAAAGAAAATAAACAATTGATGCATTCTAAGAACAAAGGTAAAGGGATGAAATCAGACAGAAAAAAGTCCATTATCATTTAATCTCAATGGAATGAATAGCTAAATCATTACAGTTGAAATACTGAGTGGAGGATACTAGGTCTGGGGAGAGAAGGGGGGCAGAATCTGGATATCTGGAGAAAAATGACTTGACTTTAGAAATATGGGAAGGTTCTGGAACTAAGCAGAAATTGGTGAATGCATGAATGTGTATAGTGATTGAGCAGTTCATTTGCAGATGTTTACTTTCATATTGAATAAAATTTACCCTACTACAAATTCAGTGAAATTTAACTGGGACATGTTTTTGTGTATATCTATGATTAGATATCTTAGCGCTGGGCAGAGCACACAGAGCATGGTCACTCTCTGTGGGTGTCTCCTCAGCACCACTCATGGCTGCTTTGTGCAGAACTTTTACACCCAAAGCAAGATTACCTGGGGTAGCAGCACAGGAACACTAACATGCGGAGGCTCAAGGCTCAAGGAAACAACAAATGTCATCCCACAACTACTCTATTCAAAACGTCAAGAACAAGCGTTTTAAAAATTTAATAAATAATATATAATAAGACAAGGACATCTTTTAAATAATTATCTAAAATATGCTATAATGCTTAATGTCAAAGAGAAACAATTTTCTATTAACTTACTTTTGTGAAGAAATGCAAGGCATGCAGTCAAAGAAAAAGAAAAAAAACTTTCGAATTCTGATAATGTGATTAGATGTTAAAGACTGTATATAACAACTCAGTGGTTCAATTCTCCTTTAAGAAACCTTTCTATAGCTAGATGATTTGAGATAAAAAAATAAACCCATTGTTTCAGTTTGAAAATGTATAGCCTGACAACCAAAAGCATTTGTTTCACATTTAAGATCTTAGTCAAATAGTAGTCTCTGATGCTCCATTTCTTCACCAAGGGAATCTTGATACTATTACTTACATTTTCATAAAAAATTGTAATGTCTTAACTTTGCATATGACAAGATGCATTTTTATTACTCTCATTCTCTATTGTACCTAGTTAAAAATATTCATAATCATTCATTGTTGTAAATGTCCAATAAAATCAATATACACATACACACACATATACACACATACAAAAGAGGAAGAGGAAGAAGGAGGATAAGGAGGAAGAGGAGGAAGAGGAGGAGGAGGAGGAAGAGGAGGAGGAGGAGGAGAAGGAGGAGGAGGAGGAGGAGGAGGAGGAGGAGGAGGAAGAAGAAGAAGAAGAAGAAGAAGAAGAAGAAGAAGAAGAAGAAGAAGAAGAAGAAGAAGAAGAAGACGACAATGACGATGACGATGACAACGAGACAGAGACAGATAACTGATGACGATGACAAGAGAGAACACATGCATGACTGGGACGGGGAAAGATTCTATACAATTTGAAAAGTATGCTCAAAAGTTTTCACATGTGGAGGCATAAAAAGTATACAGTTTTCCTCCCATACTTATACACATGTGGCTGTGACATATATTAGATATGAGAACATAACTGCAGATCCCATGAAGGCAAAGGAAGCCAGAATCAATCTTATATTGATGCCACTTATATAAAATAGGTTTACTTCTTCAATTAAGTAAAAACAAAGGTCTAATTCTATCTAGACTTATGAAAAACTCAGAGAACTGAAATAATGTTTACAGATAAACAAACTATCAATTACTAGGTATCATCACAAAATGACAAGAAATTATAATATAGCTAATATTATTGGCAATGAAATGTTTAAAAAGAATTAGGGTCTCTAAAAAACCTTACAAATATGAGTTGGAAGTGGTAACAATAAAAATCATAAGGTACAGAAAAATTTCTTTTTGCCACATACACTAATACTAACTCTACTACTAGAAATTAAATTTAATTTTAGAAATAAAAACTAACATTCAATTTCAGATTAGAACTACTAGATGTAGTTTTCAAATTATTTCATAAAGGTGCACAAAATGGACAGAAATCTTGTGTGATAGTAAACACAACACACAGAAGAACCCTATCTTTTTTCTTCACATATTTCTTTAAAAAAAGATTTATTCATTATATATGTTATGTACATTGTTTTAATGTACATCTGCATAGTAGAAGACACCATTAGATAGTTGTGAGCTGGCACATGGGTGCTGGGGACTGAACTCAGGACCTTCTGAAAAGCTCTGAAGCAATGCGCCATCTTTCCAGGCTCCACATATGGTTTTTTTAAAAACAAACAAACAAACAAACAAACAAACAAACAAAGTTCAGCTGGTAAGAGATTCCATCGTTTTACTATTTTGTGACAATTCTTCACTGCATTGTTACATCTTCTCTTTCCCCACACCAAACTGCTGAGGGCAAGCCTATGTTACTGCTAGAAAGTGGTGGAACTGCCAGAGGTTGAGCCCAGTGGTTAGGTGGCCTTAAAGGGACAACTGGGACCACAGATCTGCCCCCCTCTTTTTTGTATCCTGAGCCCTGGGATGAAAAAAACTTTTCATCCTCAAAAGCCAAGCATGGTGATTTACCTAATACTGGTTAGCCTCCACAGGCTGAACGCTCTAAAACTGGTCCACAGGCCCCCCCCATTCCTCCCTCAGAGCTGGTTACCTTAGGAACTGGGTACTTTCTGTATAATATCCTGATTCCTAATTGTCTCTGCATTAGTTATTTCATACTTTGACAATCAACTTCTTGATGTCTGTTTATGTCACACCTCAGATTCTAATGATGTAATTAGGGATTTAACAGAGGCCATGACAGAACTGGACATTAAGAAAGCATTACCAACTATCTTCTGCATGCTGACAGTCTTGGCTTTCTTAAATTTCTTCTAATGTAGTGTCTTTAAAAGAGGGACCCAAGGGGATGAAAGTTCTACAATGTGCATACTGAGAACCACTTGATAAAATGTCACTGGAGCTAGTTATGTACTTCCAAAGAGATATGGCTGACCTGCTAAGAGCCTAGTCTACCTGTACTCTAAATTCCTAAGAGCAACAGGTGATTTAAGTAGTAAGTTCCCTTTGCTCCAAAGCACTTTAGTTTTGCTTTAAATATACTCCCCAAAAGAAGACAGCCAAAGTTGTTTTTTTGGATTTAAAAATTTGGTTTTTAAAATCCAGAACAGAAATTTCCAGGTTGAATTTTCATGTGCTTGTCTGTGCAAAACAGTACAACACTGGGCAATACTACCTGTACCAGTTCGAATGAAACAAAGCCTCTCAGCTGTGTTTTAAGGAAACTGCAACGTCCAGACTGCTTGTTCTTGGCTTCTGCATATGGTGGCCTGAGCTCAAAACTCATACTCTAGTTCACCTGATTTATGCCATTTCTAAAACAAAACTAAAACAACAAACAAAACAACAACAAACAGACTAAAAATGCTTTTCTTTTTTCCCCTGCTTGGAGGTTCAGGATACTTGTTTGTTAGTGAAGGGCACTCTTCTCTGTCTGCTGCCCACATCAAAGGGATGCATGCCAGTGAATCCTATGTCACTAAGACCCTAAAAGCCCATGGCCATGATGATAAGAGGATCCTGCAGAAAGGTGTCAGGAAATCCAATAACTGGAATAAAGGAAACAGACAGGATGAAGCCTAAGAGTTTAAGAGGAAAGAAGCTTAAATAGGTGAAAGTCTGGGAGCCCAAAAGGGGTTGTGGGGGGGGGGGCAGGGTGGCTAAGGAGGGAGGCTTCAAAGAGAGAAATCAGCTCTCTGCTCTTAGGAGCTCTCACCTGTCAGGAGACTCAGAGCTCTCTACTCTACACAGGGAATGCAGCCATGACCCTCAAGCAGGGAGGAGGACCTACCATCATTGGTTTGCACCTTGCTTGGATAATAGATAGCAGTAAGCTATCCCTACTAAAATGTATTCCAATTTTATTGTTATTATTGAAAACAGTTTTGCATACTTTCATATTTTAGTGTGTGACATATTTCATTCATTCACTCACTTTTGTCTTTAAGAAAGATTTACTGAACTAAATACTGTATTAAACAGTATCATTGTCCTTGAAAATTTCATGACTTTCTCTACAAGATACATTCAAATATTTTAAACTTGGAGAATGAGGCATTTTTCCCATAAGTAATACACTGTGCTGATCAAGCTGAGTAAGACCATGTTCAGTTACAGTAAGACGGACAGTTGGAAGCCACATCAGCCGGAAGAATAGGTAAGTGATCCTCTTGCCAGCTGAACTGCCCACTCTTGTGACTCACTTCCCACAGACCCATTCCACTGCCCTCTTCTGCTTCACTGCCTACCCCACTGCCAGGCATCTGTCCCCAACTCTAGGTGACTTCACCTCTTCAGATGCTGGCCACACCAGTTAGAAGTCCACATGTTGCACCAAAGGCCAAGCTAGTTGCCATTAGTCCAGCCCCCAGCCTGACGTCCACCCCGAGCCTGAAGTTCAGCTCCCATCCTGGACTTCTGGCCCCTAGCTTGGAGCCAGGGTCTCCCTACTGGCAAAGGCAAACTCAGAAATCAGCACCTAGACCTATAATCATCCCAAACCCAGTGACCTGAATGCCAGTGTAAGAAAACAACTAAAAACAGGCAGGGTAATATGGCAGCACCTGGAGAGCCCGCATAGCCTATAACTGCAATACCTGACTTTTCCATCACAGTTGAAACCCAAGGAAATGACCTTAAAAACAACTTTATGAAGATGAAAGAGAAATAGAAACTTTAAAGAAATAGAGGAAAAGACAACCAATATATTAGAGTAAATCAATTGATCCTTTAAAGAATACCAAGAAAAACAAGAAAAAACAAACAGGTAAAGGAAACTGTTCAAGTCATAAAAACAGAACTAGAAGGAATTGAGAAGACAGAAACTGAGGGAATTCTGGAAATGAAACATCTAGGTAAGCAAACAGGAACTACAGACAAGCATCATTAACAGAATATAAGAAATGCAAGATATGAAAGAGAGAATCTCAAATGCTCAAGATAGTATAGAAGAAATAGATTCATCAGTCAAAGAAAATGATAAAGCTTAAAAACAAATACCTAATATAAAATATCCAGATTCAGGTGTCTGTTTCGGGATCTGAACAGCCTGGGCCACAGCACTCAGTCTCCAGGAAGTGCAAGAGGCCTGGTGTGCACCCAGAGGCAGACTGGGAGCACACAGCTTGCTCCAGTGGGTCAGCACCACAGAGCTTAGATTCCAGTCCTGAGGCCTCTGGCAGGAGCCTTCAGATCTCCGCTTCAGGATCCAGAACAGACTGGGCTACAACACCACATCTCCATGTCCTGCAAGAGGCCAGAGGGACACACCCAGGAGGCCGGCTGGGAGGAGTCAGTGTGCTCTGGTGAGTCCAGCAGGCCCCAGCGGGAGCCTTCAGGTGTCTGCTTCAGGATCTGAACAGTCTGGGCCACAGCACCCTGTCTCCAGGCAGTGCAGGAGGTCAGCTGTGTACCAGAGGCCAGCTGGGAAGAGGCAGTTTGCACTAGTTAGTCCAGCATTGATAAGACCAACTAACACCAGTGAGAACTAGATGGCAAAAGGCAAACACAGGAACGTCACTAACAGAAATCAAGGCAATATGGCAGCATCTGAACCCAATTCTCCTTTAACAGCATGTCCTGGATACCCCATCACACCAGAAAAACAAGATTTGGTTTTAAAAATCACTGGTCATGATGCTAGTAGAGGAACACATGAAGGACATACTTAAAGAAATTCAGGAGAAAATGGATCAAAAGTTAGAAGCCCTTACAAGGGAAACACAGAAATCATTGAAAGAAATTCAGAAGAATACAAAAGACAATAAGGAGGAAAGGCAAAAATCACTTAAAGAAATACAGGAGAACTTTGGTCAACAGGCTGAGGTCATGAAAGAGGAAACACAAAAATCTCTTAAAGAATTACAGGAAAGCACAAACAAGCAAGTGAAGGAGCTAAGCAAAACCATCCAGGATCTAAAATCAGAAGTAGAAACAACTAAAGGGAGAAACAACTAAAGAAAAAACTCAAAGGGAGACAACTTTGGAGATAGAAAACCTTGGGAAGAAATCAGGGGACATAGATGCAAATATCAACAACAGAATACAAGAGATAGAAGAAAGAATCTCAGATGCTGAAGATACCATAGAAACCATGGACTCAACAGTTAAAGAAAATGCAAAATGCAAAAAGCTTGTAACCCAAAACATCCAGGAAATCCAGGACACAATGAGAAGACCAAACCTAAGGATTATAGGCATAGATGAGAGTGAAGATTTACAACTTAAAGGGCCAGCAAATATCTTCAATAAAATTATGGAAGAAAACTTCCCTAACCTAAAGAGAGAGATGCCCATGAATATACAAGAAGCCTACAGAACGCCAAACAGACTGGACCAGAACAGAAATACTTCCCGTCACATAATAATCAAAACACCAAATGTACTAAACAAAGAAAGAATATTAAAGGCAGTAAGAGAAAAAGGCCAAGTAACATATGAAGAAAGACCTATCAGAATCACACCAGACTTCTCACCTGAGACTATGAAAGCTAGAAGATCCTGGGCAGGTCTCATGCAGACTCTAAGAGAACACAAATGCCAGCCAAAACTACTATATCCAGCAAAACTCTCAATCACCGTAGATGGAGAAACTAAGATATTCCATGACAAAACCAAGTTTACCCAATATCTTTCCACAAACCCAGCCCTACAAAGGATAATAGGAGGAAAACAGCAATACAAGGAGGGAAACTTCACTCTGACAAAAGCAAGATAGTAACCTTCTTTTATCAAACCCAAAAGAAGTTAAGCAATCAAATTTAAAAAATAACATCAAAAATGACAGGAAGTAATAATCACTATTCCTTAATATCTCTTAACATCAATGGGCTCAATGCCCCAATAAAAAGACAGAATAAAAGACTGGTTACATAACAGGACCCTACATTTTGCTGCATACAGGAAACACACCTCAGTGTCAAAGACAAACACTACCTTAGAGTAAAAAGCTGGAAGACAATTTTACAAGCAAATGGTCTCAGGAAACAAGCTGGAGTAGCAATTTTAATATCATATAAAATTGACTTTCAACCCAAAGTCATCAAAAGAGACTCTGAGGGACACTTCTTGTTGGTCAAAGGAAAAATACAACAAGAAGAACTCTCAATCCTGAACATCTATGCTCCAAATGCAAGAGCACCCTCTTTCGTAAAAGAAACTTTATTAAAGCTCAAAGCACACATTGCACCTAACACAATAATTGTGGTGACTTCAACACTGCACTTTCTCCAATGGACCAATTAGGAAAACAGAAACTGAACAGGGACACAGTGAAACTAATTGAAGCTTTGGACCAATTAGATTTAACATATATATATATATATATAGAACATTCTATCCTAAAGCAAAAGAATATACCTTTTTCTCAGCCCCTCATGGTACCTTC
The DNA here is from genome assembly GCF_947179515.1 of Apodemus sylvaticus. NCBI lineage: Eukaryota > Metazoa > Chordata > Mammalia > Rodentia > Muridae > Apodemus > Apodemus sylvaticus. Next base: position 24,376,952 of record NC_067476.1, read on the forward strand.
TCCAAAATTGACCATATAATTGGTCACAAGACAGACTTCAACAAATATAAGAAGATCGAACTAATCCCATGCCTCCTATCAGATCACTATGGAGTAAAAGTGGTCTTCAATAGCAACAAAAACAACAGAAAACCCACATACACATGGAAACTGAACAATATTCTACTCAATGATACCTTGGTCAAGGAAGAAATAAAGAAAGAAATTAAAGACTTTTTAGAACTTAATGAAAATGAAGACACAACATACCCAAATCTATGGGACACAATGAAAGCAGTGCTAAGAGGAAAACTCATAGCCCTGAGTGCCTCCAAAAAGAAAATGAAGAGAGCATACACTAACAGCTTAATGACACACCTGAATGCCCTGGAACAAAAAGAAGCAATTTCACCCAGGAGGATTGGAAGGCAGGAAATCATCAAACTCAGGGCCGAAATCAATCAAGTAGAAACAAAGAGAACCATACAAAGAATCAACAAAACCAAGAGCTGGTTCTTTGAGAAAATCAACAAGATAGATAAACCCTTAGCCAGACTAAGCAAAGAACACAGAGACATAATACAGATTAATAAACTTAGAAATGAAAAGGGAGATATAACAACAGAAACTGAGGATATTCAAAAAATCATTAGATCCTACTACAAAAGCCTATACTCAACACATCTGGAGAATCTGGAGGAAATGGACAGTTTCTTAGACAGATATCTGACTCCAAAACTAAATCAGGATCAAATAGATCATCTAAACAGTCCCATAACACCTGAAGAAATCAAAAGGGTCATAGAAAGTCTCCCAACCAAAAAAAGCACGGGACCAGATGGCTTCAGTGCAGAATTCTATCAGAACTTCATAGAAGACCTAACACCAATACTCTTCAAACTATTCCACAAAATAGAAACAGAAGGAACTCTACCCAACTCGCTCTATGAAGCCACAATTACACTGATACCAAAACCACACAAAGATCTAACAAAGAAAGAGAACTTCAGGCCAATTTCTCTTATGAATATTGATGCAAAAATACTTAATAAAATTCTTGCCAACCGAATCCAAGAACACATCAAAACGATCATCCACCATGATCAAGTAGGCTTCATCACAGGGATGCAGGGATGGTTCAATATAAGGAAATCCATCAATGTTATCCACTACATAAACAAACACAAAGAAAAAAAAAACATAGGATCATCTCACTAGATGCAGAAAAAGCATTTGACAAAATTCAGTATCCTTTCATGCTAAAAGTCTTGGAAAGAACAGGAATTCAAGGCCCATACCTAAACATCATTAAAGCAATATACAGCAAATCGGTAGCCAACATCAAACTAAACAGAGAGAAACTTGAAGCAATCCCACTAAAATCAGGGACTAGACAAGGCTGTCCTCTCTTGGTTGTATCTCTTTCAATATAGTACTTGAAGTTCTAGCTAGAGCAATTAGACAACATACGGAGGTCAAGGGGATACAAATTGGAAAGGAAGAAGTCAAATTATCACTATTTGCAGATGACTTAATAGTCTACTTAAGTGACCCGAAAACCTCCACCAGAGAACTCCTACAGCTGATAAACAACTTCAGCAAAGTGGCTGGTTATAAAATCAACTCAAGCAAATCAGTTGCCTTCCTATACTCAAAGGATAAGCAGTCTGAGAAAGAAGTTAGGGAAATGACAGCCTTCACAATAGCCACAAATAATATAAAGTATCTTGGTGTGACTCTAACCAAACAAGTGAAAGATCTATATGACAAGAACTTCAGGTCTCTGAAGAAGGAAATTGAAGAAGACCTCAGAAAATGGAAAAATCTTCCATGCTCGTGGATCAGAAGGATTAATATAGCTAAAATGGCCATCTTGCCAAAACAGATCTACAGATTCAATGCAATCCCCATCAAAATCCCAACTCAGTTCTTCACAGAGTTAGAAAGAGCAATTCTCAAATTCATCTGGAATAACAAAAAACCCAGGATAGCTAAAACTATTCTCAACAACAAAAGAAATTCTGGGGGAATCAGTATCCCTGACTTCAAGCAATACTACAGAGCAATAGTGTTAAAAACTGCATGGTATTGGCACAGTGACAGACAAATGGACCAATGGAATAGAATTGAAGATCCAGAAATGAATCCACAAACCTATGGTCACTTGATCTTCAACAAAGGAGCTGAAAACATCCAGTGGAAAAAAGATAGCCTTTTCAACAAATGGTGCTGGTTCAATTGGAGGTCAGCATGCAGAAGAATTCGAATTGATCCATTCTTATCTCCATGTACTAAACTTCACTCCAAGTGGATCAAGGACCTCCATGTAAAACCAGACACACTGAAACTAATAGAAAAGAATCTGGGGAAGACCCTTGAGGACATGGGCATAGGGGGAAAGTTCCTGAATAGATCACCAATAGATTATACTTTAAGATCATGAATTCAAAAATCGGACCTCATAAAATTACAAAGTTTCTGTAAGGCAAAGGACACTGTTAAAAGGACAAAATGGCAACCATCAAATTGGGAAAGGATATTCACCAACCCTACATATGATAGAGGGCTAATATCCAATATATACAAGGAACTCAAGAAGTTAGACCCCAGGGAACCAAATAACCCCATTAAAAAGTGAGGTATAGAGCTAAACAAAGAATTTTCACATGAAGAACTTCGGAGAGCTGAGAAACACCTTAAGAAATGTTCAACATCATTAATCATTAGGGAAATGCAAATCAAAACAACCCTGAGATTTCACCTCACACCAGTCAGAATGGCTAAGGTCAAAAACTCAGGAGACAGCAGGTGTTGGCGAGGATGTGGAGAAAGAGGAACACTCCTCCATTGCTGGTGGGGCTGTAAGATGGTACAACCACTGTGGAAATCAGTCTGGCGGTTCCTCACAAACTGGACATGACACTTCCGGAGAACCCTGCCATACCTCTCCTGGGCACATACCCAAAGGATTCTCCAGCATGCAATAAAGACACATGCTCCATTATGTTCATAGCAGCCTTATTTATAATAGCCAGAAGCTGGAAAGAACCCAGATGCCCCTCAAAGGAGGAATGGATACAGAAAATGTGGTATATTTACACAATGGAATACTACTCAGCAATTAGAAACAATGAATTCACAAAATTTTTAGGCAAATGGTTTGATCCGGAAAATATCATCCTAAGTGAGGCAATGCAATCACAAAAGAATACAGATGGAATGCAATATCTGATAAGTGGATATTAATTAGCCCAGAAGCCCTGAATACCCAAGGCACAATTAGCATATCAAATGACTCCCATGAAGAATCAGGAGAGGGTCCTGATCCTGGAAAGGATTGATCTAGCATGGGAAGGGAATATAAGGACAGAGAAAAAGGAGGGAGGTGATTGGAGAATGGATGGAGAGAAGAAGGTTTATGGGACATATGGGGAGGGGGGATCCGGGAAAGGGGAAATCATTTGGAATGTAAACAAAGAATATGGAAAATAAAAATATTAAAAAAAAAGAGATGTTAAAAAAAATCCAGGAAATCTGAGACACCATTCAAATCTAAGAATAGCAGGGCTAGAAGGAGAACCCTAGCTTAAGAACCCAAAATATATATTTCACAAATCATGGAGGAAAAATTTTCAAACCTGAAGGACATGCTTATAAAGGTACAAGAAGTTTACAGAACACCAAAAAGATTGGACCACAAAAAAAAAATTCCCTTAAGCACATAATAATCAAAATACTATACATAAAAAACAAAGAAAAGCTACACGGGAAAAAGGCTAAGTAACATGTAGAGGCAGATATATTAGACTTACACTGGACTTCTCACCAAAGACTCTAAAAGCCAGCAGGGCCTAGACAAAAGTGCTGTAGACTCCAAGAGACCACATATGCCAGCTCAGACTACTACAGCAGGCAAAATTTTAATCACCACAAATAGATAAAAGAAGATATACCATGATGAAACCAAATTTAAACAATGTCTATCCACACATACAGTCATACAGAAAAGACTAGAAGGAAAACGCCAACCAGAGAAGGTTCCTATATTCATGAAAACATAGGCAATAAACAATCTCACAGCAGCAAAACCCAAACAAGGGAAACACACAAACAGCAACACATACCACCACCACCACCACCACCACCACCACCTACAAGAAAATAACATTAGGAATTACAATCACTGATGATTAATATTTCTCAATAATAGTGGACTCAATTCCCCAATAAAAGGACACAGGCTAACAGAATGGAACAAAAATGGGATTCTTCTACTGAATACAAGAGGTACCGAACATCAAAGCTAGACCATGCCTCAGAATAATGGGTTGGAAAATGATTTTCCAAGCAAAGACCCAAGAAGCAAGCTTGGGAGCTACTCTATATTTCTATATATCTAACAAAATAGAGTTCAAACCAAAATTAGTGAAAAGAGATGGAGAGGGCACCCTCTTTTCAAAGGAAAAATTCATTAAGATGGTGTTTCAATTCTAAACACCTATACCCCAAATACAAGGGCACCCACATTTGTCAAAGAAATATTGCTAAAGCTCATATCAAACATTGAGCCCCAAACATTAATAGTGAGAAACTATACTCACCAATGAATTGGTCATCTAGAAGAAAATTAAACAGAGAAATAATGGAGTTAACAGACATTACTATTAATCAAATAGACCTTACAAATATCTACAGAAGATTTTACCCAGACAAAAAAAATTTATATACCTTTTTCTCAGCACCCCACAGAATATTTTGAAAAACTGGCTATAGAGCCAGTCACAAAGCAAGTCTCAACAGAGAAAAGGAAACTGAAATGACCTTCTGTTATACACTAAGTTGTATTGAAGTAACAGGGATTAAAGCTGGGCTTTAAAGAAGAACAGAAAGCCTACAAGCTCATGAAAACAAAACCAATGCACAACAGACCAAAACTTGTAGGACACATTGAAAATGGTGCTAGGAAGAAAGTTCACAGCACTAAGTGCATTCATAAAGAATGTGAAGAGATCTCATACTAGCAGCTTTTTAACAGGACATCTGCAAGCTCTAGAACAAAAGGAAGCAAACCTACCAGGAGAAGTAGACAGCAGGAAATACTCAAACTCAAGGCTGAAATCAATACAATAGAAACAAAACAAGAAGAAGAATACAAATAATCAATGAAATATGGAACATTTTTTTTGAGAAAATCAGAAAGATACACGAGATACCCTTATCCAAACTAACAAAAACACAGAGAAAATATATCCAAGTGAAAATCAGAAAAGGGGGACATAATAACACCAAATCATGAATGACATTTAAGGAATCAATAGGCTTGACATTGGATAATACAGGTTGATGCTGCCATTAACAAATGAAAAGCTATACCAATTTTAATGATATGTGGCAGTAGAATATTTAAGGATAAGATATAAGCTACAAAATGTTAAAGATCAATAAAGTAAGTATATTTACGGTGATTTTTAATTGAAGGTTAGATAAGCTCTGCTATTGTATCAAAAAACTGTTCACACTTCTGCAGCAATATTAAGCTCAAGAGCCCTAAAAGTATTCTTATTACGTATATATAATATGTTACAGTACTAAGAATCCACTACTATAATTATGGCAATGAAAAGGTGTAGGAGAAAAAGAGGGAAAGGGAGGGAAGGAGGGACAGAACATTCGTTATACCTACCCCCTACCCCACAGAGAAATCTAGTACCTCCTTTGAAAACATTCTAGAATGCATATACTATGAGTGATATAGTATGTACTATGTGTGTGTGTGTGTGTGTCTCTGTGTGTGTAGGTATAATTTAGAGATTAAGAACAGTTAATTCTCTTCCAAAGGACCTAAGAAAGGCTCAGAGCACTCGTGATAGTTCTCTCTCTCTCTCTCTCTCTCTCTCTCTCTCTCTCTGTGTGTGTGTGTGTGGGGGGGTGTATATGTGTGTAGAGAGAGAGAAAGATATGACTCAGAGATTAAGAAGTTACTTCTCTTCCAGAGGACCTAGGAAAGGTTCAGAGATACCACACAACCATCTACAGTTGCCCTTGTAGAGGAACTGATGTCTCTTCTGACCTCTGTAGGATTCAGCAGTATGTGGCACATACACACAAAATAAGATACTTAAAACACAACACAACACAACAAATGAAAACAGGACTGCAGAGTGATCTGAACAGCTGCATTCGGAAAGCTCCCCTGAATGCAGTCAGCAGGGTGCATGTGCTTCAATGGACACAGAGCTGGCCCTCAGGTATTCCGTAGAAAAAGCATTTTTAGTACTAAATAGTAAGTTTCTCTTATATTTTACACAAAACATTTATTTATAACTAAGAAATGATGCACCTATATCAATGATGAGGTCACCTTTCAGCAATTCAGCAAATGTAAGGCTTCAGGAACCTCAGAGAATTTCCTCATGTGGGAAAGCATTTGCATGATGAATTCTGTCAGTTGGGCTTTATTATACGTTGAATAAATTTTTAAAGGTTATTTTTATGTTGGGGTATGTGTTTGTCTCTATGATTGTGTACGGCACATATATACAGACGCCCTCCCAGGCCAACAGATGAGGTAGGGCGCCCTGAAGCTTGAGTGAGCTCGTCAGTGGCAGCTGGATCCCACCAATCCGGTGCCCAGAAATGAGCCTGGGTCATTTAGAAGAGCAGCAATTGCTCTTACTTGCCAAGCCATCCTTTCAGATGAACAGGGTAATTTTTGACAATGGGTATCGTTGCAATGATCTATGACCTCATATAAATTTTAAGTTTGACTGATTTCAGTCATATACTTTAAAATTATGCACACTAAAGTTAATTACAAAGAAAGAGTCATTTGTAAGACCTGTGGACTATTGGATCTTGTGGAATCATCTTGGTTTTGCATATGACCTTAGCTAACTACTTTCTGTCATGCTAAGATCAAAACTTGTTTTCTAGCCAGGTGGTGGTGGCGCACGCCTGTAATCCCAGCACTTGGGAGGCAGAGGCAGGCGGATTTCTGAGTTCGAGGCCAGTGTGGTCTACAGAGTGAGTTTCAGGATAGCCAAGGCTATACAGAGAAACCCTGTCTTGAAAACCACTTGCTCCAAATGAACAGAAAAATGGTATTTCATCTATAAGCATAGAATTAAATGTAATAAAGCAAACAAAAATACTTAACTGAAAATAGCAGTTCTGAATAATTTAAAGGATTTTAGTCAAGAGGTATTTTATACCTGATTTGGAATATGCCTACATATTCATCTTTCCTCCCTCGCCCTCCGTTCTTCTCATCTTCCCTTCTTCCCTCCATACTTCCCTTCCTTCTTCCTTCTATCTATCCATCCATTAACCTGCCCACCTACCCACCTATGTACCTAATAAGGGCGTTAAGAACAGTTTAAAGTGATTCTAAATTAACTGTGCAAACCACATACATATGAAAGATGATTGCTGCTTATTTAAATGCATTTTATTATGTCGGGGCCTAGTGGTGCACGCCTTTAACTGAAGCACTGAGGAGACAGAGGAAGTCTGACTTCTGTGAATTTGAGGTCAGCCTGGTCTAAATAGTCAGTTCCAGACCAGTCACTGCTATAAGTAGTCACATCATGGCTTAAAACCCAAACAAATGAACAAACCCCTCAAAACCATTCTTTTAATTAGATAAATTCTTTATTTACAATTCAAATGTCATCCTCTTTCCTGGTTCCCCCCCACCTGAAAATCCCCTAACCCATCCCCACTCTCTCTGCGCACCAATCAACCCACTCCCGCTTCCCTGTCCTGGCATTCCCCTATACTGAGGAATTTAGCATAAAAAGCAATATACAGCAAACCAGTAGTCCACATCAAACTAAATGGAGAGAAACTTGAAGCAATCCCACTAAAATCAGGGACTAGACAAGGCTGCCCTCTCTATATATATCTTTTCAATATAGTACTTGAAGTTCTAGCTAGAGCAATTAGAAAACAAAAGGAGGTTAAAGGGATACAAATTGGAAAGGAAGACGTCAAACTGTCACTATTTGCAGATGATATGATAAATATACTTAAGTGACCCCAAAACCTCTACCAGAGAACGCCTACAGCTGATAACAACTTCAGCAAAGTAGCCCGATATAAAATAACTCAAACAAATCAGTAGCCTTCCTATACTCAAAGGCTAAACAGGCTAAGAAAGAAATTCGGGAAATGACACCCTTCACAATAGCCACAAACAATATAAAGTATCTTGGTGTGACTCTAACCAAACAAGTAAAAGATCTGTATGACAAGAATTTCAGGTCTCTGAAGAATGAAATTGAAGAAGACCTCAGAAAATGGGAAAATCTCCCATGCTGGTGGATTGGCAGGATTAATATAGTAAAAATGGCCATCTTGCCAAAAGCAATCTACAGATTCAAAGCAATCCCCATCAAAATTCCAAGTCAATTCTTCATAGAGTTAGAAAGAGCAATTCTCAAATTCACCTGGATAACAAAAAACCCAGGATAGCTGAAATTATTCTCAACAATAAAAGAACTTCTGGGGGAATCAGTATCCCAGACCTAAAGTAGTATTACAGAGCAACAGTGATAAAAACTGCATGGTATTGGTACAGTGACAGGCAGATAGATCAATGGAATATAATTGAAGACTCAGAATTAACCCAAACACCTATGGTCACTTGATCTTTGACAAAGGATTTAAAACCATCCAGTGGAAAAAAGATAGCCTTTTCAACAAATGGTGCTGGTTCAATTGGCAGCTAGCATGCAGAAGAATGCAAATCGGTGCAAAGCTTATTTCACTGTACAAAGCCCATGTCCAAGTGGATCAAGAACCTCCACATAAAAGCAGATACACAAAAACTAACAGAAAAGAAAGTAGGGAAGAGCCTCAAGCACATGGGCACAGGGGAAAATTTCCTGAACAGAACACCGATAGCTTATGCTCTAAGATCAAGAATTGACAAATGGGATCTCATAACATTACAAAGCTTCTGTAAGGCAAACGGCACTGTCAATAGGACAAAATGGCAACTAACAAAGTGGGAAATGCAAATCCAACCATTTTTATATTTCCAAACCTTCCAAATTTACTATATATCATTGCTATTATCTTTGTTGTTAGAAAGTAATAACTATATAGGAAACTGACATTTGCTTTTTATTTTGAAAACACATTTCTCACTGTTGAAGCCAACCTTACAAGCTATCAAGAGTTGAAAAAAGAAACCATTATTAATTATTCAACAATATAAAGCAATTGTAACCTGTATAAAATCATTATATAACAAAATTGAGGGGACTGTCATTCTTTGCCACTAATTACCCCTGGGAGTTCACTTAGATTTTTAACAGATTTGAAACAGCTCAGATCTGAGCTAGTGCTTCTGATCAGATGCTTGCTGCTTCCTCTCACAAGGTTAGAATCTATTTTAACAAGTGAAGATACAGAATACGTCTTAAATGCCCAGTGATTGCTGCACTAGAGTTGGTGCTGAAAGGTGGGTGGGTAGGTAGATGGATTAATGGATGGAAAGATGTGTGAAAGAAAGAAGGAAAGGAGGGAGAGAGGGAGGGAGGGAGGGAAAGAGAGAAAGAGGGAAAAAGGGAAGAATGAATATGAAACACACAGGGCCCTGGAGAGCCAACTACATGTGCAGACCTCAGACAACTAGCTAGTAGTAGTGTATCATACAGCCAAGTGAAGAATTCACTGACTCAGAAAGAAAAGAGTAACACAGGACCAAGTCAAGGTAGGAGGAGCTTACTTAGGCCAACCATTTGTCAAATGCGGAAAACAGCCTTCCTGTCTTTCCAAATACTCACTTCATGACCAAATACTTATCCTAACTGCACATTGGGAACAATGAGTGACAAGGCAGTGATTACCCCTACTGTGCCTACAGGACATCTGCAGGTGGTAGTGCTATATGGATGGACATCAAACCAACAACTAAACGAAAATATTGATTGCCATGATACAAAAGCATTACATTTCCACAGAGAAAAATATAGCTTAAATAATGTCATACGCAATATGATTGCCTTATGACCTAAACAAAATGGTCACAAGTCACCATGATTCAATTGTATTTTATTAGCTCTTGGCTGAGAACTCTGAGCCTGGTATAAAGGAGCTGCAGCCTCAGTCAACCTTACTGACCCCTCCCACCCCATTTCATCTTTTCCATTCTTTCACAACACCCAGGCACATGTTGTCGTGTGATACATATTTTCTAAGGGAACCTTTTACCTTGTAGCTTATAAAGTGATGGGGTAGTTAAATTCTCAGAAGAAAGCAGAGACAGTTTGCCTCTGGTGTTAGCATTTGCTGTAGTTATTTCTGGCACTGGGCAACACATGTTTTTAATAAACTTGTAAAAACAGTGTAGATCTTGCTGTAAATATGTTTTGCTTGGTAATGTAGGCTGAATATAATGATTAGATTGACAGTTGTTGGGCTTCTCTCCCCCAAAACATTATTATAGGATATAAAGAAAAATAGAACAATGAGGTCCAGGGCAGTGTCACGGTGTCAATGTTGCTGATAACCAGCTTCGGACAATGGTTGATTTTTCAGTTAAACACATGGCTGCATTTCTTGTTTGCAGCAGTACACGTGTTGTTTAGTCTCTTAGAAATATCCATCTCTGTGTGAAAGTAGCCTGTGTCTGTAATTAGAACCAAGCCACATAATCAGATGCCTGTCAATATTGTAGCAAGCTTAAAAATAGAATAAAACTTCAAAGTTACTGGTACAAAACTTGGACGACGTATTACCTAATCTAGTGTTTACTTTAATTCTCATCATTATCAATATCTAGGAAACAAAGCTGGCTTCAGTAAGCTACAAACAAACTTGTCAGGATGTTAGTAAAAAGTGTATATATTTAACAGGAACTACCTGTTTCGGTTTAACTCATAACTGTACAAACCTATTTAATAATATTTATTTGTTAAAAACTTTTGTTGGTGGACTTAAGAGTTACAGTAGATGATCTTATTTCATAGTGGCATGTCAGAGAGTCAATACTTTAGCAAGGGTATCAAGGGAGGCTTCCTATATCTACATGTGGGTATAATTAACTAAGCCATTTATTTAATAAAGCCATAGCTGTTAAAGAGTGTCTTGTTAATGAAGGAAAAAATAAAGACTTAGAAAATAGAATGCTTATTTTGAAAGCCAAAATCTAGAACATTTACATAGGGCACAGATCTTTGTATCAAATCACAAAATCATAATTTAGATGTGAAATGAAATGTTCCTTAGCACGATCTTGGGTTAATTCTAGTAGCTGCTTCCTGTCCTGGCCTGCTTCTATTTCTCTTCTGAAGAGGAAGACAGTTCTTTTCCTATCTACCCATGGAAGCAGTGGCATGAAGTGTGAGTGTGGGACCTCCTCAGGGTTTGGGTGCAATGGTGGGAAGACCCAGACTACACACTCTCCAAGGGCAAGGGCAAGGAGACAGAAGTTACAGGGACAGAGGTTCTGGCTCCAGGGCAAAATGAATTCTAATCATCAGAGCTATTAAAACCAAACAGCTGCTGGACTAGGTCATCAGTTCCCTACTCCCAGAAGAGGCAAGCACTGGCTGGGCATTCACTGGGTGGAGCTGGGACAGAGGACTGAGTCACTGAAAGGGTTTTCTTTTACTGTTAGCAGCAATGATGAGAGCACAAGAACAGGCTTATAAAGCACATAATAATCTAGAATTCAAGACAAAAAGGAAACTGATTTTTAAGCTCCTCCTTTCTACATTCTTGTTTTAAGTGACAGTATCAAAGGTTCGCTATCTAACTTTAATCATCAAATATGGACTTACTTTCATTTCTTTTTTAATAGCTACATATTTCCCCAAATTTATGCATCAATTTTTAATTTTTTTTAATTTTTTATTTTTTTAGTTTTTCCAAGACAGGGTTTCTCTGTGTAGCCCTGGCTGTCCTGGAACTCACTCTGTAGACCAGGCTGGCCTCGAACTCAGAAATCCACCTGCCTCTGCCTCCCAAGTGCTGGGATGAAAGGCATGCACTACCAACACCCAGCATGCATCAAAATCTTTAATGTTTGTTTATAAACTATTGCCTCAAAAATACATTATACATTTCCTGAAGTTATATTAGTATTTCTTTAGAGGAAATAACTACGATTATCAAGTTATATGTATTATACACATTACAAAGTTTGATAGCAATTCCCCAATTGTGTAATAATTATATTAATAATCATATCAGATGGGTATAAAATATTCACTTATTATGCTATTATTGACATATTATAACTCTTTGTAATTTAAAATGTAATAGTTAAATTTATATATGTGTATACATTGCCTTAGAATATGTAGTTTGAAGTGCATGAATACAAATAAATATGTACATGCATATGTACATTAAGCTGAATTTTCCTGAAGGTTAATCTATGTAGTGGCTGTTGTGTGCAAGGTAAATGTAAGGTTTGTGCACATTACAAAGAGAATGTTATGCTGTGTAATACTGTTTCTCCTCATAGTCTCATAGTTTAGGTGTTAAGAGAAAACAAACACACATAACACAAAGCAGCTGAAGAGGAAACATCACAGGAGAAGGGAGAGGTGACTGACTGTAAGCTGAAACTCAGACTCTGGACAGCAGGAGGCCTTGAGTCTGAGTCATGCTATGGAGGAGAAACAGGCCCTGTGGGGCCTGGGGGCAGGAGGGAATGATGCTGCTGTGGATGATTGGTCACATGACTCAGAGTAGAAAATTAAGTAGGATTAAACTTCCCTCACTGTCCCCAGGGTCTCACTGTATAGCCCTGGCTGGCTTCAGACTTACAGAGAGATCTGAGTCCTAAGTGCTGGAATTAAAGATGTATGTACCACCAGCCCAATAGGTTCAAACTTTTATTCTATACTGTTGTATTTTTCTTGACAGCATTGTAATTATCCGCACATTACAGTTGCCATTATATAATCTATAAGTGCTTATTCCGTGTCTCCGCACTTCTCCAGCAAGAGCAAATGAAAAATACAACATCCATCTAGAACTGAACCGAGCGAGGCCCTCTGTGAGGAAGCTGAAAGAATGGTGGTATGCTCAGGTCACTCTGAGCAGCGAGAAACCTTAGTCTGAGTTTGATGGGAAAGTAGACACGCTGAGGACGAGAAGGACAAAGTGCCATGCCTTTTACAGTATTTAATTCAGCTTCATTATACAAAATGAGTGAATCTGCTGCCCAAACTAGAAAGACCAAAAAAAACCTCTGCAGAATTACTGAGTCAAGGAAGCAAGATTGAGGATGGACAGACAGTTATCTACGCAAGGACAAAAAGACTTGGCAAGTAACAAGAGTCAGTTTAAGGAAGCTGGGCTGTATGTTTCCTTCATTTTATGCTGATCAGCCATGTCTTAACAGCTTGAAACAAATGCTGATACTACCCACGTTTTTAACATCAGAGAATTGGGACACAGAAGGGTTAAGTAAGTCATTCACAGTCACACAGCTAGTAAGTGGTCAAGTAGGTATCATTTCTGCTTTGTCGCAGTAAAATCAATGAGATTTCTCTCATGTTGAAGAAAGGAATTTGGACTGTGTTAGGGGAGGGAGTAAGCATGGTCACATAGAAATACTGCACATGCACATTCATGTCAAACCCTGGTATTCCCAAGGAAAAATAAATTGATCAAGTATGTGCTAAGTCAGTGTTTTCATGACCCATTAATGGATCATGAAATCAATTTAGCGACTCATGATCAGCATTTTAAAAAGAAATGTGACAGTTAAAATAAAGAAGAAAAGAAAACATTAAACGAAATCACTCATAGATTGTTTCCTGAAAGCGACACCCACCTGTACTGGAACACTGTGTGAAATATATTTTTTGTTACAGGTTAGGTAGCTGTCTCAGGCTATCTACTATCAATCTTATGAAGACCTGGAATTTAACCAGGAGTCTGAGAATGGGCAGAAGACAGTGATATAGGACCACAAGACTCTCAGGCTTGGCTTTATGAATGCACACATCTAAACACAATTCTCACACTTCAGTATTCAACCTTCTCCTTAGCTGCCAGAGACAACAGTATCTGGCTGACTGCAGGATCAGGGAGATACCACCACTAACACACACACACACACACACACACACACACACACACACACACACACACACACACACACTTCTCCCTAGTGCTGTTCCTATTTTCATTGCAGAGCTAGGACTTGACCCAGCATGTCTACTGCCAGCTTCAGTCTTCATTCCAGCACCAAGTGACAAATCAAGGCATCTATTACTTCTGCTTCATTCAGGCAACGGCCAGCTGCAGTTCCAAAGACCTTCTGTCTTTAGAATGTATTGAGAACCACAAGGAGTGACACACCATTTCAATAAGGTCTGTATTGCAGCCACTCAGCAAACCCAAAAGACAAACTCCTAGGCCAGGGCCATGGTTCAGAAGTGGTAAGAATTAAGAGAATGCAGAATCCAGAGTTGCATAGAAAGGCTTTTTGCTTCTCCAACACGTGAAGAGAAAAAACATAAAGGGAATTCTATTTTCATATGGATTCTTGCAGCCTCCCTAAGTATGAAACCTGGCAGGTGCTATGGGAATTCCTTATTCTCTAAGTGTGACCTCAAAATTACAAAAGATATAAGGAACTCAGAGAGGTTAAGTGGACAAGCCTACAAGTCACACAATGAATAGTAAATCCCAAAGGTAAGAATTAGCCAACATGCATGTCCTTAGATGAATTTTACCACTGTTTATTCATGGAATGCTAAAATGGGATATATTCAGGGTCAAAGTGGAATGGTCCTGAGAATTTTGCTTTGTTACTTGAAGGTTGATAGACATGGGAGGTCTGCCCTGACCTGGGCTATGAATCTTTGCTAGCCCTGACTGAGACCTGTAGTATCCGCTCTGAGCAATAAACCTAGGACCCAAGTTCCCAAGCCCTGAGTGGGGTATCTTACACCTTCAAGCACACCAGGTTCCACTCCTGTAAGATGATGTCTTTATTTCCCCCTTTTCTGCTTCGCTTCCTTTTAAGGTAAGTTCTTCCATTGATTTTAATGCTGCAAATGTGGTTCTTACTAATGAGACCTACTGGAAACTATGTTCATTTTAAAGACACAGTTTAGCACACATATCTGTTCATGAGGTTTAATAAGGTATTTCAAAATCCAAAACTGGCCCCTAAAAGCTTAAACCTATACCCAAATTATACTTGAGGGTCTCCATCTGAGAAAAAACTTTTGAAAATGAGGAAGACTGAAATAAATGATGGTATGTTAGTAAAATGGATGCCCAAAACCTTCCAACCAGCCTACAAATATAAAGGAAGGTACTTACCCTTCTACATTATAATTCTTGCTAAGGTCCAGAACTGTTAATACACAGATAATAATGGGTGTCTGTGTCCATTGAAGTCAAATACATTGCTCCTTAAGTGTTGACATTTACCTCTATGAGACAGAACACACACACACACACACACACACACATTCACACACACACACACATAGTCACTCACACACACGGTTTCATCTTCTAAAATTGATGATTCTTTTTTTAAGAGTTAAAAAAAGAAATAAGGAAAGTTTTATGCTTTATTCTATTTTCCTTGAATACTGACTCCATCCCCAGAATTGAGCACTTAATCTTTAACCATGAACCTACTTTCTGCTCTGAATTCCAATTTAACTGGGAGATCCTTTCTAGCCAGTGATAGCTTTGGGTTGAGATTTCAATTCTTTTATTATATGCAGGAGAAGTATCATACTTGGTTCTTGACCATACATATTTTTATCTTTTTCAAGATTCATTGCCCTTAAAAATCCACACATTTCAAATGATATACTGAGAAGAAACTCTGACAGTGAAAAAGACTATGGTGTTAACTATGATCATGTCATGTTTAATAATGCCTCTTATCAATGTGAAAGCTATAATGCATGTCTATAGAGAAAAACTATAAAATTAAAAGCCAATCAAGCAGCCCAAACTTCAACTTAGATCTTTATGGCTCAGTCTCCCAAGGATCTGCGATTAAAGACTTGTACTATTCAGCTTAGCTTATGTTGACAAACATAAAATCCTTTTAGTTAGTGATAACATTGCCTTGCTCTAGAGTCTTTATCAATTTCCAATTGGATCTACCCAGAAGCACTGTAATTTCCCTGTGTAAACTTTTGATATCTTAACAGTTCTATATATGTTCACTTCTACCTTTTATATCTTACGAAGACAACACATTTACCTCATCTTCTACCTTCCTTCCCTCTATTCTAGTCATCCATCCTATTCCTAGGGACAATGTCCATTGTCCTTGGCCCTTTATCTGTTATAGTCTTGGCAATCAGTACTTCAATTTAACTGTTAATCTCATCAGAAGTGATATTTGCATTGTGTTTTGTCTTTCTGTTTCTTTGTGGTTCCCTGAAGGTTCAATGTTCAGGGCAGAGACTTCATCTGGGCCTGTCTGTTCCAAGTGGTCAGGTGCACTATCGTCCACAGACCTTTCTAGTCACTGGTTACCTTGAGTGATGCCATCACCAAGTTTTTTAGAAGACAGACCCAAGGACTCATCTTGGGAGCCAAGGTGGCTATGGTGGTGACTCTGACATATCCAGGTACATGTCTTTGATCTTGTTGTGGTTTAACTTGAGTGACAGGGTGAGGCAGCTGGTGTTGGGTTAATCCTGGTTCAGAACAACCAAGGGAAGTTGCACAGTAGCCTCCTCTAATCTGAAAGTCACTCTCATGTGTGACTTTGGTCTCCTATGCCCAGAATAACTTGGCAGTATTCCCTTTGTCTACACAGTCTACTCACATCCATCTCTTGAGCCTCAGCTCCAACAATCCTCATCTTCTAGAAAACTTAGGAGGCCCTTTTGATTCAACTGCATAAAAGAAACACAGACTAATTCATAAGGATAAGGAACAGATAACATCATTCATCTTTGTATCAGAATATTTAGTATGCCATCTGGCATCCTGTGTTAGCCTCATGAATATTTGTGAAAGGAAGACTGAATTATGGGATTTTAGAAGAAAAACTGGTAGTTTGGGGCTGGTATAAAAGTTGGATTTAATTCCTTTCCGTTGCCAAAGTCTTCCATTATTAATCCATCAGTTAATCAACTCATTTTCTCACTCTCTTCAACCTTCAGTGTGTTTCCAGTAAAGGTGGAATGAATCCAGACTCACCACCATAACAAAGATGTGTTCAACTCACCAGCTGGCCTCTCCTGTCCTTACCTGGCTTACTTCCATTCTTAGAATGGATCGTTCCTTACTGTTGCTGCCAGGAATACTCTTCTCTCTATTATTTGTTCTTTCTTGTCATTTAGTATCAGCTAAACAGTATCTCATAGAAGATGTACCTTGTACCACTGATTTCTCAATACCCTATTTCTTTCCTTTATAGCTATTTAGAGTATCAGAAATCATTTTAATTCACTTTAAGTTTCTATCACCAAAATATGACTTTTATTCACCACTCTGTATCTTTTCATTTTATTTTCTACATTTTATTACCAGTTCCCAAGAAATACTAAAACAATGTCATCTAACGTTTTGATCCAGATGATCTTTTTCCTTTGGGGAAAACAAAACAAAACAAAACAAAACAAAAACAAAATACCAAAAGACTCAGTCAAGTGATGGGTACCATAGGTACTTAGCTCATACAGCTGAAGTATAATGTACTTTATGCTTCTTAATCAGAGACAAGGCTGAAGCACTATTAGTCAGATCCACAGTCTCAGGATCATTCTTTTCTCCATAACCACAATTTGTAATCTCCTGTGGTAGGCAGGAGTTATTTTGCTAGCCTATAATTTTTACACCACTTGCAAACAAATATCTCTGCATGCCTAAATTGTATGACTTGTCTTTAAGAAAAGAAAATTATTGAAAATTAGGCTTTCAAAAATACGGTGGGCTTGACTCTAGAAATACTATTAATGTCCAAGCACATAAACAGAAACAAATTAACAATTACCATTTCATAACTTTCAAAATGTTTATAAACATAAGCTCATTTCTTTCCAAAAATAAAAGCATCAAGACTTTTCATTTTAATAACAAGAATTTTTTTGGTAAATTATTATTGAAAAATAATTTTATTGAGCTACTAATAATATTATTATTTTACTAACATCTTAGAACTTTGAAATTATTGCATTTTAGATGGTATCCTTATTAAGTATGAATATAATACATTTAATTATTGGTGCAATCTGGAAAAATAAGTCTAGAATAATTTAAAAATCACCTAATTTTATTTTTAAAGCTATGAGTTTAAGGACATAAAATATGTTTTGTCTGGGCACTTTATTTTCTCCTTTTAGAATTTGTATTTTATAGATGGTTTGATTTTCATCCAATGAGAATGGAAGGGTCACATTCATTTTCCTGGGCAGAGCTCCTATTCCTTTTCTCCATCTCTTCACCCATTTTCTACAAATTATTTCATTAACTAGAGGAACAGAAATACAGATGAACTTCCAGTTAGCAAAACCATCCATTAAAACATAGATGCCTGTGACTGGAGGACGCCCTAGCAAGCTGTTTACACGGAGTCACAGTGGCCAACAAAAGCAGTGATGAGGCAGAGGCAGGCTGGCATCAGGTGTGCTTTTAGAGATCTTTCTTCATCATGACCCATAAGCATAGCTCGCCTTGGCAGTACATGTTTCTGAAATTCTAAGAAACTGATTACTAACTAATGTGAGAAAGGCTAACCCACAAAATAAATATTTTGACTGGTCAGGGAAAGTTTAAACTATGTCTTTGCTTTTGAAAACTTCTATTGTTGAATTTACAATTCCCTAACAACAAAACTTCTTCAGGGAAGGGAATCAGTGTGCCTTATTAATCTGAATAACACATTCAAGTGCCATGGAAATTAACATCTAAACTCTGAATTCAGGGTGTGCCTAATGAAAACCAGGCAGAGAAGCTAATAGGAAATTTAACACAGGGCAAATGTCATTACTGTTGTAAGAAATATACTGTAATCAAAATGCTTCTGAGTCCTGGCCAATGACCTCTAGTAATAATGCTTTGTTGACCTTATTTTAAAAATAATTTTTCATTACTAATTCAGTAAAAGAGTCCCCTTTTCAGTCATCAAGAATAAATAATGAAGACAAAATCAGCACCTGATTCTTCATTACAGGAGAAGTGACACAGATACCAGTGACATGGACGATTCCTGGGCCAAAGCCACAGTGAACAGGGAAAATCAAGACAAACAACACCTTTCAGATGTGAAGTTGTACAGTTACTTCTGGTAAGAAAGAAAATAAAAGAGAGGAGAGGGGAGGGGAGGGGAGGGGAGGGGACGGGAAGAGAGGAGAGGAGAGGAGAGGGGAGGAGAGGAGAGGAGAGGAGATATGGTCAAGTACCGGATAGCATTCCTTCTCTAAGACCCACATTCTGGATGGCACTGCAAATCTAACTGGCCTGTTGAAAGGCATACCGATTACATTCTATCTGAATAGAAAGAACAATTCTTTTAAATTCTTATGATGTCTTCACCATATTTGGCACAGTATTCCTGGAGGCCATCTGTATGTTCAGATATACCACAGTCTCCACAGAAGTCCCTATGGTAGACCTCACCTGTGAGTCCAGTTTGCTCTTCTTCTTTTCTCACTAGCTGTCCATGGGGACCTAAATTTGAGGAGAACTCAAGGAATGTTCTCTCTATCTAGCAGCATAGAAGTAGAAACTGCCAAATAGAAATGTTTAAGCATATTGTATATTTTATGTACTTTGAGAGACAAAACCCAAATTCTTAACTGTTAACACTAGAGGAGTGGGGCTGTGAATCTGCATATCCTATCAGTATTCCAATGTCACCTGAGGGAAACCACACGCTACACTCCCAACAATCATTTATACAACAAACAACATCTAAAGAAAACTCCATTTGAAATAGAGCCTAGGACATGTAAATCTTCTGAGAAAGAGCTCCAGCAAAAAGATGATCCACATGTACATTTGTTTGGGTCCAAGATCACTTGTATGTGCTAACTTAACAAAAAAGATATTAGAGAAGCAGGAAGGAGGCCGAATCTGACTAGTATGTTCTACACAGGGGCAGCCACGCTCTTCAGAATTCTTCTTGAGACAGGATCTTACTATAATTTCCCTATGTAGTACAGAGGGAGGACCTCTGCAACTTGCTGCTTTGATCTTCTAAATACTTGAGTTTCAGACAGGGCTACCATACCGGCTTATACCAGCCCAACTTTAATATTTGATGAAGCAAACATATTTAGGTAAGCAACTGCTATTGCTTCAGTAGTCTGGGTCTTTCAGTCCAAACTGTAAATGTTATCAGAACATTAATTGCTAAGGACAGTGAGTCAAATCATTATAAAGTAAATACAAACAAAAACAAGAGTAACTTTTACTAGGATGAACATATGTGCAACAGGAGGTGAGCTGCCTTGCTCTGGCCAGCCCTCGACATTCTCTCTGTACCTCTTTTGGCTGGCTCTGTGCCTTATCAAGATGCCTTAAATGAGCTGTAATTATCTCCTTAAACTCTAGTTTCACTTGGTGTCTGCAAGGAGGGGGACAATGGAAGGAGAGTCCCTAGTGTTAGTTCTCTTGCACCTTCTCTATCATGTTGGAATACACTAGTGGAATCTTTTCCTCTAAGGATGTTTGGAAACTCTCTTGAGGACCCTTAGCGTCCCTGGAGTCACAATTCTGGGGATGTCATGTTTGGCATGAAGACTCTAACTGATATACTGTCTAAAAGGATCAAAAAAAGTTCCTTCTTTGGTAAGACTTCTAAGATTATGAAATGAAGAGGTATAAATATTCAAAAGTTGAATGTAACATAATACATTCTTACATATTACATAAGGCTGCAGAAAGCCATAGTTAACTTAATTAGAACGTAGTCCCAGGTATCAGAAATTACAGTTTCAAAGACAGCAGTAAGAAAAAAAAAAAAAAAAGAGGACAGAGAAGCAGACTCACCGTGCAATTCCTGAAGATTAAAGGGTGGTTAGGGCCTGCACGTGCACTGGGTGCTAATTTTAAAGGTGGAGCAGCATCTGCTAGGTGGGCAGGGTCTGTGAAGTCTTCTGATTTGCTTTTCCTTTTTCTCTAAGATCTCAAATTTTCTGACTATCGCTCCCATTTAGCAGCTTTAAACTAATAAAGCTAACGGAATGGTGTGGTGTCTCTTTCTGCTTTTTACTGGACTTACTGTACTATATAGTAGAGATTATATTGCCCAATAAAATGGTCACATAAAAACTGTGCTTCAGCTAGTGAGATAAACGTGGGAACAGAACTAGAAAAATGGAGAATAATATAATACATAAATGTCTCCCTACAAACTTTTAAAGTAATGTCAGCAGGAAAATGCTAAATTTCCATGATTTTTTAGCATTTTGAATGGTGTCCCCTAGTCCACATATGTATTTGGGAGCTCTTGAGTCAATTTAGCTTGTTCTGAAAATGTAATTTGGAAAATTCAGAAATAAAATTGCAGACAACCCTACCTGCAAAGATTTTTTCCTAAGAAACCATCTTTTAAAAAAAAATACAGTGTGTACTCATGTGTTTGGGACCCTAAGCTGCATATAGGTATGCGTGCACATGTGGCTAGCATGGTGCCTATGTCCGCAGGTGCACCTGCCTTTGTGTATGCGCCATCACTCACCACTTTATTCCCTTGAAGCGCGGTCTCTTCCTGGACATAGAGCCTATGTTACTTTCACAAACCAGGAGGCTGGCAGTCAGCAAGTCCCAAGTGAGACCACTCCTGGCTTGTAAAATGAATAATAGACTCTGAATTCAGGTCTTCATTGTAATTGAGGTTCTCACAAGCATGGAGTCACCTCTCTAGCCCATCTGTTAAGATTTGACTGCACATAATAATTTTTAGCCCCAACAAAATACTTTTCTCTTTATAAAAATATCTCAAATGCAGCCTGGCTTCCTGACTCTTCCCCCATCCTCTTTGGTGGAGCTGGTGATCCCACTTAGGGTCTGCATGCTAGTGTCATGCTGAACTACCACTGAGTTGACACTGAGTCACTGAACAGAACATGTCATGGTTGCCCTGTCTTTCAAGTTATTAAGTTATTCTGATAAAAATAAGTTATCATTGTTGACAGCTTTTTTTTTTGTATTCTACAACCAATTCTTTAGAAAATTTTGTCTGCTCTACTTTAAAAAATATGTTGAGTTGGCTATTTTCTACCAACACTATGGCTACCAGTCTGACTAGATGGTTTTATTTAAATTTTTTTAAAAAAAAATCACAGTAATTGTTTTTATCCATTTAACTGCTGAGAAAAATGAGGCTTTGGTAAGATAAACTTACTTACAAAATGGCACACAAAGGAAACAAAACTAAGATTTGAAACCTGCCTTTAAAATTTCTTAAGTTTTTGTTCTTTCTTATATCCTAGGATTAAAAAAAAAAAAGGTTCAAAAGGGCTGTAGAGATAGCTCAGGGCCTAAGAGCACTGACAGCTTTTCCAGAGGACCCAGGTTCAATTCTCGGCACTCAAATGGCGTTGAATACACACAGATCGCAGCTTACAACCATGTGTAACTTCATTTCCAGAGGATCTAACTCCTGTGAAGAGGGCATCAAGGAGGCATGTGGTGCAGAAACAGGAAAAGATCTTTAGAATTTTTTATTATTTATTTATTTTTTTTTTGGAAAATCAGGTTTAAAAACTGACTTTTTACAACTTGATTTATGATGTTCTGCTTTTAAGAAATTATTTCCTCTCTTGTAATTTAGGACAATCAAAAGGTTTAGTTGATTGGCTCTTCATAAACTTTTACAAGAAGGTGCATGCACATGTATTCAAAACTCAAAATACAAAACAAAACAACATGATAGTTATGTCATTCATGGCAAATTTAGTCATGTCGCAGCTTTGAAAAGAAATCCAATTAAAGAGTTGTTGGGTGGTGACTTGTAGGAAAAAGATTATTTATCCCATTCCATTCTACATAGCCAGGAGCCAGACAGAGAAGCAGCTGGGTGCAAGGAAGCATTAGGGAGCTAAATCTAGGGTACCGCCAGGGAAGAGGGTGGCAGCTGGGAGTGGGGAGGGTTTCAGCATCCAACATTTAAAAGGATCCAAACAGGAAAATGCCAGCTGGAAGAAAGAGGGTGCTAGGCATCCAGTAACCTTCTGGTAAGACCAATTTTCTGTCTGGTATAACAGAAAACACACGCCACATGTTAAGTATCTCAGGTTTTGAAGGGGAAAGTGCATTTTCCCAACAATTATTATGCTCATTCTGTGAGTGTCACCCCTAAAAAGGGAAGGCATCAGTGAGGACGACCTGCTATTAAGCTAGCACACTTCGGCCTATGTCAAGGATGATACTTCTGAGCAACAAAATAATATGCCAAAGAGACTCTTAAAAATTTTATATGTTCCCTAATTTAAACTGGGAATATGATGGTCCCTTAAGGTGATTCTGCTTTTAAAGGGCATATCATTAAAAGGGTTATATGAGTTAATTCCATTGATACAGACAGGCATGTAGGAGCATATACACTCACACAGACGCACAGACAGTAAGAGATATACTTCAAGCATATGTGGCATCTAGAGATTGTGGGTTTAAACTCTCAGTTGATCAGCTCCAGAGGCCTCATTTTGCAATCAGCTAAACCTACAGAACGTTTTCACCAAGTGCTGCAAATCAGCAAAATATTAAATGGATCTTGAAAAAAATGATTATGAATCCACAGTTCTGTTTGACTGTATAATTCTATTTAAGATTAAAATTACTATCATAAAAGGCCACTTTCTGAATGTAATTCCACAAAAACATCATCACAAAAGCTTTTACTGCTATTTATGTCAGAATGTATTTTAAACAGTTCTAATCATTTACCTTTGTGGACACTTAATTAAAATTACAAAACCAATTTTAATCTGTAGTCCAATTAATATGCAAATATATGCAAATGTGGTAAATCAAGGTGGTGATTAAGTTAAGGACACTCTATTTCATGTCTGCTTTAAGTGTGAAAACAAACAATCTTTTTTGTAATTGTACTGATGGATTGTGATGTTTATAGGGTTAGTATGGGGTACAAATGTTTATGCATCAACATTATGCCAAAACAAAGATTTTATACTCTGGAGTGATTTAGCATCCAGCATACATTCAGATGCAACAAAGTCATTTTGCAGTCATCTTGTGAATTAGAATAAGGTCAAAGCAAAGTTAAATTTCTATGTCATCCATTTGTATGGCTATTTAAAATTCAACAATCACTTTCTGATGTGTTAGGTAAGAGCCAAGAAGTCTCAAGAATGGCATATTATCGCCCTTTATCATTTACTGTTTCTAATATACTGGTTTATCTTTGATACTATTACAGCAATCATTCTCTCATTAAGGTACAAAGATATTCAGCCTTTTTAACCCCTCTTTTTCACAGGTTTTAAATACAGAGAGTACTTCTCAAATCCAAGTGACCATCATCGCTTGCAAACGTACATTCTCAGCATCAATTCTCTGCTTCTTCTCCCCTTACTGCCTAGCAACTGATGACAGTTTTCTGAGGAACTGGCTCCCACAGCACTTGTCAGAAAGGGCACACGTATACATGTGTAAATTTTGAAGGAATTTCTTAAATATATGGGAAGTATTATGAAAAATTTTCATTCAAAATTTTCTTCCAAACAGTACTTTCACAATTCTCAAATATTCTGTTTTGAAATATGTATGTTACAAATATGACAACATGCATTTATTTTCTGAAAAAAGAAACAACATAATCTTTGGCTTTGTAGTGGAGCTCAGTGGAGCTCACATTTAGCATACGGGAGAGTCTTGTCTTAGGTTCAATCCCTAGAAAAGGGAAAAAGGAAGGGAGAGAGGGGAAGTGTGGGGAAGGTCAAGCCTCAAAGTTTTACTCCTAATCAAATACTTATTACCTGGCATACAACTAATTCATTCTAGAAAAACATTAGGAATAATAGACAGGTCATATTGTTTGAGTGCAAAGGTGCTTATTCTCAATCTTGAAAGAATATAGAACTGCATACAATATTTTAAGGATGATTTTAGTCTCCTTTAGTACCTTTGGTTACTAATGTCACACTTCTAAAAATTCTTTTCAGCAATAAGTATTCAGATATTGATGGACAATTTTGCCAGTGCAGCATCAAGCATCCGCATTTGTACACACTTCCTGCAGAACATAGTTTCTTTTGTAGTTGTATTATTTAAAAGAATCTTTTCTACTTGTAATTGAGGGTGTAGTCATGTGCAGCCCCATTTCATTTAGAAAAATGGATGTGAAGTCGCAGTCATCCCATCATTTTGACACTCTAAATTTAAAAACATTGTCATTCTATAAAGGCAGATAATTTAATAAAAAGCAATACACTTTAGAGTTATCTTTACTAAATTAGGCAATATATCCTTAACATGCTTCTAGAAACTTTTTCTCTCTCAATCTAATCTAGTTTTGTAATTTCTATTTTACAATCTTCAAAAATACCTAAACTTTCCAAGGAAAAAGATGCTAATAAATGCCGACTGTAATTGCTGCATCTATTTTTCCTTTAACTGGCCCACTGTTACTGTCATTATTTTGCATTGTATATATTCTTACAAATAAGTCATTCTCCTAAAATATTTTTAAATGAAACTCTATACAACAAACCATTAAGTTCATCTTTTTCTCTGAGTAGGTGTTTAGGGACTGTAATTTTCTAAATGTATCTAGTACCAACATATTCAATTATGAAACAGTCTTCACATGATGATGCACCTAAGACAGCAGTTTACATTTATATTAACAAACTCTATCTTCATTACAGTACAAGGACAAAGCAGGACTCCCTTCCCCAATTTAGATCCAACAGTGAAATACACAGCACAATGCAACATAAAGTGAAATAAAAGGAACACAAAATGCACTGCATTAAAAATTAGAAAAATACAGCAAGCACAAATCTGCAGAAGCAGCAGCACACCGAGCTGTGCTCAGCCAATGGGCGCTCGTGAAGAGCGAACAGAGCGGCCTGGAAGTTACAGAATGAATGAAGTGAAGGGAGTCTGTTTGTTTAATGAGATCTTATACATGGTTTTCCTTAACATTTTTTCATTTTATAAGATGAAACTTTTTTCAGTGTTACAAAATGTCATCTGTATTATAATCTGGAAATTATGTTAAACACTATACTGGAAACTCGGAGTCAAAGAGGCAACTCTTCTGGTCCAGTTCTCCTAGGAATATATCACAAAATTATATTAACTGGTAAACAGAATCCTGACATGACACTGGAAAACAAAACATTAATGAATAGAAACACAGATCAAAATATCATGTAATTAAGAGGCCGTCATGATGGAATATCATGCTGGCTTTATGTAAGAGAAGAGGGTTATTACTCCTGGATTTTGAGAAAGCCCTTAGCTTCATATCATACAGTATAATCTAATAGTAGTCAAGGAGAAAAATCTTAATAATTACTTTTAATGAAACAAAGAAAACATTAAAAAGAACCTAAAACTTGTTGCATTTATAGAAGTTTATTAAATATATTGACACTATTTTCTTTTTACCTTTAGACAATAGGCAAAAATTCCAGAAGAAAATCTCCTGAATAAGGATAAATGTTAGGATGAGAAACTGTGTCAGTTTGTTGATAATCATACTAAAGTGCTAATTTTGAAAAAAAAAATAAACTGCTTTTATTATTGTATATTTGGTATGGCTAATTACTTACAAATAATTCCAGTTGTGTTTAAGCACATGGAGTTTATATTTCCTAACCACAATCCTCTTTCAGGCTGGACAGATGGCTTCAGAAAAGGGTAAAGTTTACAGATTCTTGCTTTCTTTTTCATGTAGTTTACTGATAATCTTGCCTAAATAAACTGATTTGACCTTGGGAATGTCTCACATTCCTTAGAGCAGCCCTTTTGAATAATCACCAAAGCCTACACATCTGAGATGATGTTGGACTTCCTCCCAGAAAAGCCTTCATCCTAATGGCCACCTAGGGGGACTGAAAGGCCTCACATTTTCTCCACATTTCCAGGAGGCTGAATGCTGCCTGTGCCAGAATCAGTCCTTGCTGCCGCTGAGCCTTGGGTGGTAGAAAATTAAAATGAACCAATAACACAGACTTAATATGGCATTATCCTCAGGGCGTGGTTTCTTTTAATCAAACAAATATTTTCAGAGCTATATTACTCTTAAATCCCAGTTCACAAGAAAGGAGAGAGTGGGAAACAGAGTATCTAGCCCTCTTGCAGTCAGGGATACACAGCCAGCTCAGGAAAGAGAAGCCAGAAAAAGCCTTCGCATCTGTTTGTCATTCAAGACCCAACCCTAGAGTAAATCATCCCAGGGACTCTACTGAATCTACAATTGCTACAACTGGTGTATTTATTTCTTTGCTCACACGAAATGCCACGCATCCAAACCAACCTCTGGGTCAGAGAGCAAACAGTGTAGAAGAAGACATCTTCTTAACAGTTATAGTTCATATTTTGCTTGGAACCTGCTCTGTTAAGCCTTTGTTTTCACTATAGTACATCTGAAAATAGTGTCTCTGTGTAAAACAACAATATTATTTTCTTATCATCAGAATAACTAATAGAGTCTACATATTTTTAGCTACTCAGACAAACCTGAAGCTTCTTTTTAAAGTGTATGTAATTACTTATGTGTCATTTACTAAGACTGAAGAGAGTTGAAGTGACTTGACTTTCCCAGGGTCATTCAATTAGTTCTAACCTAGGCAGGGCAGCAGCAAAGCTGTTCAGAAGCTAATCTGGAATTGTTCTATTCCCCAGAAAGAAAATATGCCCTTCAAATCTTATCAGTAGTCCACAACCTGAAATCAGACCGAAGGAAAGAATGGTGGGTGACGTTTGAAGCAGGGTCCTCCGCTTTTGCTGTCCTTGGCATACACATGGCCAGTAAGAAGACAGCTTTTCAGGTTGGACAGACTTTCACTAGTGCTTGGAAAATACAAAGACAAGATGCCTAAGATTAGTGAAGACAGGCTTCTTCATTAGGCCTACACAACTACTATTACTTGGTTAAAATGACTGGATGGTGTAGAAGCAGACACCGACTTTCCTGTCACTCCATGCTCACTCTGACCTTTACTTACTCTGCCAGTACTCAGAGGAGAGACATCAAACAGAAGTCCCCACGTGAGATCTGGGGAGGTATAATCTTTATTAATACCAACAGTACCTTATGTATAAATTATCTTATCTCTTTAAGTTAATTTGAAGTTGCAACTTAATAACAAAGACAATCCAAATGGACAGTAACCCAATATACCTGGAACATACTATAACTGTGAACTATGGCTTTTAGGAATACATAAATGATTACTTTTATAAATTGAACATAACAAACAGTATGAGTCTCATAAAGTTGACTCAGAGTTCCTATCAGCACATGCCTTGGGCTGGAATAAGTTCTCTTACTGTCACGGAAAAACATTTTTTTAATATATTGTTATCCCAATACATTAGTTGTGTATGTTCCCCTGAAAAGTTTAGCACAATAAATGGACAATAGATTTTAGAAACTGCCAAAGAGCCACAGAAGCTGCCGGGTTCATAGAAAAGGACTGAGGGGTAGCAGGGGGCAGGAGAATCCCAGGGGTGAGGCTCTTCTTGATTAGCAATAAGCATGAAACAATGTTTTTATAAATAAAAACTCCTAACCTATCAACCTCAGCAAGGAGAAATTAAAGCTAACATACATAAAACTGCTAAATATTAATTTTCCTTGAAGTGTATCTACCAAAACCCAACCCTGATGATATACTCCTGCAGAAACTAATGTAAATTAGCAGAATTTAGAATAAAACCTTACATGTCCCAGTTCTCCAGTTAGTCATTCATTATTAAATGTGTGGAAGCCATAGGTGGTAGGCCCTAAGCATCCATTTCTACCATAAGGAGTATTGGAGTATTTGAATGCTTTGCACTGTGACATGGTTAGTGGTTAATAGCAGGGCTGAGAGTTACAATCTGTTTCTGGTCATCTAGTTTAAATCTCTGTTTTGATGGTACTGTGACAATAATGGGGATATGCCTGTGCTTAACTGGTTGGATAACTACACAATCATGAAGTAACTATGACCCAAAACACAGGAATATACATGTGAATACAAACCTTACAAAAATGGAATGGGGAAGGTACTGCTACACGCTTGCAAAAGTTTAGGAAAGTGCTGAGATTAGTGCTCTTCTACTTTTAATCTAACCTGGAGACAATGTAAATACTGAATTAAATAATTAGCAATATGTCACATACACTGAAATATGTCATTTATTTGAAGGTTAACAAAAAGACAAAAGCTAAATCTCCTGTTAGTATGTGACTGGTTTTGGTATGTCTTCAGTCCAACCTCTTTTCATCTAGTTATACAAACTGAAGAACACAGGGAACTCGCCAACATCACTTAACTAAGAATGCTTTAGTTTTACTTCTCAGGATAAGGACAATTCAAGATAAACTAACTTTTGGAATGCAAATACTTTCAACTGTTGTTACCCAACTGAGATTTCACCAGGCTTCTAATCAGAAATATAAAATCACGTAATTTTGGAATGTAGAAGGACTTAAGAGTCCAGTGTGGTAATTTCCCTTTGTAGGTCCAGATACTGACATCTGAAAGGTTAAGTAATCAGTGAACGCACACAGCTAGTTAGTAGCAGTGTTACAACTCCAACTCCAACCAACTGCCTGCAGTTCTTTTCACTATAGTAAGTCTTTAAAGCATTGTCCAGGAATAAGTGTCCAGAAATGTTTCTGAGGCTATAGATGGGCACAAAGCCCACAATCAGGGAAGAGGACCATGACCCCAATAAAATGGAAGATGTTTAAGTCTCACACAGCCAAATTCTATAATCTCTTTTGCCTAAGTTCTTCCTTGACGCAGAGATTTTTTTACATATATGTTGCAAAGAGTAATAAAAAACATACTTTGTCAACTTTGGTGGTTGAAAGTTCAATTAACTTTGAGAGATATGCACTCTCTAAAAAAAGCCATCTTACAATTGATTGCGATTGATAATTATAGGCTAAATCTTTCACATGTTTTTTTCCACTGTCCTATCTTAGTCACTGGAGCAAAAGTTTTACCTGAAACCCTGAAAAGGAATAGGATTTTCAGGAAGCTATGATGCTGAATGCAGTCTGTGTCTTGTGAATGCTTTGTGAGAAATGAAGGAGATAGGGCAGTGGGATTACTTTAACTAGCTAAAACCTAATGTGTCTTGGCACATTAAAAGTGTCACTTGTCTTGACTGATGATATTGAAAGACATCCCTAAACCACTCTAATTTCATCAAGCATAGATATAAGAAAAATGTATGCAAATTCTTTTGAAGTTCTCAAATGTCAGATATTACCATATATTTTGATCTTACAAGGCATTTTCATGTTTTCCTTAATGACTGATTTTCAAAAAGATGGCTGTTATAAAGAGAGAGTCACAAAGGAAACATGAGGTGACCACAGTCCTCACAAGTAGCAATGGCAGGTCTGTAAACTGTATTAGTGTCTCCACATTATACAGACTGGTAACTCAGGATACGGTGGTGGCTTCCCCTCTCATTCAGTTCACTCACATGTTTAATTTTACGGCCACAACTGTTGACATGTTTCATGTTTTTTGCATGCTTCCAACCATGGCACTTAGATCCCAATCCCAGACAATTCTGTTTTCAGCATGACCTCTTCTTTAAGGAAGAAGAACTAAACTTTCAGCTTCAATGGGGAACAAAAACAGCACAAAGCACTGACGGATGGCTTTGGTGGCCTAGCTCTACTGCATAACACATCCTGGACAAAATCATAGGAAATGGTTTCAACAATTATCCTACCATTGACAAGTGAGCAAGTGCTGCTTATCTGAGATCACAGTTCCAAACTGAAGGCAGATTAAAATGGCCCACTTAGAAATCAACTTAGACAAGGAAAAGAGAAAAATAATCACCACAGTCCTCATTGTATAAGGATATAAGCAGTCATAAACAGATAACACAGGGCAGGTAGAAAATCACCAGAACTGGCTATAAACATACATTCTGCAGTTTTGAGGATGTTAAGAAACTCTATCAAAAAGCAGCCAGTTTGCTCATTTAATTAGCAGTACAGCAAAGAAGAATGCAACCTTTTCACGTATTTGCAGAAGGAGGACAATTATCTTTAACCACATACTCTTAGAAAACGTTAAGAGAAAAACAGGATTTATAAAGTTAAAGGCAAATTACAGTTCTTTAATGTTAAGAGTGAACAACTGTTGCGACCGTTGACTTACTTTTTGCACTGTCAAGATATGAAGTTCACGCCCAGGGAGCAGAGCTACAGAATGGACACAATGGGCGCACGCACAGACTGATGAATTTCATAAAAGTTTCACACCTTGGGACATTCATGTTAACTACTTAAAATTCATGCTAATTAGAACTGGTACCATGTAGCAGAGATGAAAAGACAGGAAGGTCATGTGATACCATATGACTCTCTAGGTACTTACAGTTCTCTTGAAATAGTGAGCTTAAAATTGTACCTGTATATCCTACTCAAAATAAAGCCACACTCAGTAAAATGTCAATTCCAAGCATTAAAGAGACACCAAATAATGTCACCAAAAAGACACACAAATTTAATCTTCAGCAAAAGTATAAAGAACATGAAAGTCCCTGGAGCCAATAGTCCCTCGTCTTCATCCTGCACACTCATGGGCAGGCGCTGTCTCGGCACTCACAGGTCTTGGTTCCCACCTCTCAGTGGAGAGCTGGTGAGTACCACTCCTATCTGCTCACTCGCATTCCACTAGTCTGCTGATATCCCTATTGAGTTCTAGATCACAGCATTGTTCATGAATTTTATTAAAAGCCTGAATTAATCCATACGCATATGCAGACATATATACAAACACATATTTGTCTGTATCAACACAGTTTCAATACAAAGGAAAATGATGATTATTACTAACAATTGATAATGTTCTGGCTCATATTTTATGCCTTTTATAGAGATTTAAAAAACAAAACTACATTATTCTAACTTTTATAACCACAGGAAAGAATTTTATAATTTTCTTTGTAAATTTCTATTCCGGATGGACAAAATTTCCTTTGATCCTTTGCAATATACTTTATTGGGTAATGTATCTAAACTGTAAAAATTTCAACAATGGGAAAAAATGAGACTCTAAAAATGTAAAAGTCAAAAATAATCTGTTAAAATGTCATTGACAAGATAATTCTGATATTCATTATACAGAACATTGAAGAATTTGGCGGTTGTCAATTTGAAAGCTCTGGCTCACGCCGGCCTGCACTCTGAGCAGACGAGAGTACTTCCTGGCTGCTCAGCTCACAGTCCCCGAACACAACACAATCCACCAAGAGTCAGCTTTCATAATTCAACAGTACAAAGTCTGCAAACACATGTAACCTAGATCCATATTTCCCAGTGACAGCATATGATAGCAGAATGTGAAGTATTAATGCTGGTGTCACTGCAGTCCTACACTCTACTGCACTTTAAGAGAAAGCAGCTGCTGAGATGAAATGTGTGCCAACTGTCTGAAGACAGAAACATAAGAAACATTCCTTCTGTTACAAAAGGAGAGACACACAAACAGACTTGCTTCTTTAGATGCAGCAAGCACAGTTCCTTACTTTTGCTTTATAAATTTCTCAGAATATACTCACCAGATCTGCATATGCAGAAAACTATGCATTTAAGCAACCCAAATTCCCTTCTCATAAGAGTAGCCCTGCAAAGAGCCTCTGGTTATGTTCCTGCAAGTCAGAGGGAAGAAAAGCTGCCCCTCACAAAACACAGTCTCTATCTATTGAGTACACATATCCAGGGAAATAGAACTGCTATCCATAAAATAGATAACATTGTTTAACTGAACATTTTCATATTGAAAACATATGCTCCTTAGGTTTTTCAATGAATACCACTTTCAGTATCTTTATATATTTATTATCTTGAAATAATCACCTGATCTTTCCTTTTCAATTTAACACCCCTGTAGAGCGCAGGCTGTCTCTTTCCTTTACCAGGAGCCTGTTATGTTTGTTGCCCTGAATAAACCATTTGCAAGGGGTGAACTTCATACATTTTAAAGTGGCATTTTGTTTTTTTTCTCGTGATATAAAGATTGGCAATTTGTTGAACAACCATGACATGCTGATTGGTTTAGGATACATTCTTAATGAAATGATGCAAAATGAACCAAGCATAATACTGCCACCCTTTAAACACAGCCCCGCCATAACACTAAGCATGTGACATCATCTCAATGGTTTGGTTATAATTCACTTAAAAACTAGTACAACCTCATTGACCCCTTATCAAACAATTTATTGTGCATTTGCAGACTGGACAATGAAATAGAGGAGGTAAAGTATTAACAGTGACACTATTTGGCAACCTCATAGTGGAGTTCATTCAAAAGGCAATTTTAAAATTGAATGAAGAGGTTTGACTAGGCAATAAAAACAGCCACAATGCCAGTGAACAGTACTTAGGAGGGAAGCCTCTAATTATCCTATTTATAAATCAACAGTAATTTTACTGATGACTTCTTCTTGAAGTTGATTAAAATAACTTCAAAAAATTTTAAACCAGATCATATGTATTTTCTTAAAATATAATTTAAAATATTATTGATTGCTTGAAATGATAAAATCTTGAAATCAAGAATGAGACAGCATTTCTAGGTAGAAACATTCCTACAATCCTCTACAACATAATTATAGCACTGCCCTTGGGGAAGGGGATTTTATTTTATAATGAGAATGTTTACACTGTTATGGGGTTCAATCTATCTGGGAGGGAAGGTTAAACTTCTTTCCATTAAAGACAGCCTTATAATGAAAAGCTCTGAAAGGAGAATGGAGTCTAATATAGTGGATGTAATGGCCTATTAAATGATTCACACACAAAAAATGAATCAAATACATTGTATCTCACTGCTGTTTTATGGCAAAATTGTTGAAAAATAAAACTATTGTCAAGATAATTGCATATTACATAGGCTGCATTACTGTAAGCAGTACTCTTGTTGGATGACCTAAAGTTTAATTTTTAGGTACATTAACAGGACATTACATTTTAAATACTTTACATTATTGGAATGTTTTTAAAGAATACTACTTCTACTCTGTTGGTGAAATCAATTTAGACAGAAAGTCATGTTAAAATTGTGCATCATTCTTTTTCAATTAAAAATTTCCATACATTCTTTATGATGTCATTCTTCCATTCCTGCAACAGATGCTGGTTTATACACCAATTTACTAAACGGCTGCTTACTAGGAATATATAATTTTGGATATAACCTCACTATATGTCTTATATTCCCAGATTTCCTCACAATAAAGGTATATTTTTTAAAAATAATTTGCCTGCTTAACAACAATCTCTAATTATAAAACTATCCCCTCAAGTGAACAAATGAAAAACAGCATGACTACATGCTTTCAGAGTTTAGGCAATAAACATTTCTGGTAAGAATGACATCCTTAATATTTTGTTTAAAAAAGAGGGTGTTTCCATGAGTGAGTTCAAAGAAAATCTAAGTTGGAGTTTTGAAAACCTAACTCTGAGAACCTGCTAAGGAACACCTCAGATTGGCAACCCATAGGTGTTTACCAACTGGGGCTCAGAAACCCTGTAAGCATCTTAAAGCAGCATATTAACTTTCACATGTGCGACATACCAGCATTGCTAGGCTTCAAAGTATAGTCATCAGTGTTTCTAAGTATAAAATCTACCTCAATGAATTACAGAACAACTTTAATAGAATTTTAAAAGTGTGCCTCCCCCCCCCCCAGATTTTTACTCTTTCAGATTGAAAACCCCTTTTCTTTGCATACCATCACTCTTTAATTGGAGCAAAGTGAGTCTGTGATTCTTACAGGAAGCGATTCTGATACTGAAACTTCCAAGGGAATCATGAAGGAAACAGGTTGGATTAAACACTGTACAACATCACCTACTGTTCAAAAACAATTTTCTGTAACTATTAAAAATAGTCTAATATACATCTTTATATTAATCAGGGAATTACCTATTATTAACAAATTTTACACTCATTACTGAAATAAAAATGTTGCTTTTTTAAGGCAAAAAACCCTTAAGACCTTAGTGCTGCCATTTAAGTTTAGGACACCCTTAACCTCTTTGTTTCATTGAATTCAAGATTTGTAAAATTTGGAGAGAAGGATACTTGGGAGCCTCAGTGTCGGTCCTTCTTTTTGCCTTAAGTTAAGCCAAATTAGGAAGAAAAAAGAAAAAAGGTTTTCAGATTTTCTGGTCTAGCAACTGCCTTGAGGATAAAGGTAAGGAGACAGAAAACCAAAGAAATGAAATCCCTCAGTGTTTATTACAGTCCTGTCTGTCTGTCTGTCTGTCTGTCTCTCTCTGTGTATGAACGCCTGCATGCGCACGTACTGGTGTGTGAGGATACAGAGGCTAGTTAAGGATGTCAGGTGTCCTTCTCGACTGCCCTCAACCTTATTTTCTGAGGCAGCGTCCCGCTGCACTTGAAGCTCAGTGTTTTTGTCTGACTGGCCGGCCACTGAGCTCCTAGTGGTCCTGTTCTCACCCTCCATACTGAGACTAGAGTTGCAAGTGGTCATGCAAGACTTCTTCACAGGTACTAGGGGTCTAAACTCAGTTCCTGTTAAAGGAACTTAGATTACTTCCAAATGCTGTGACCCTTTAATACCAATTTTTATTTAATGAATCCCAAATATAAAATTAGTTTTGTTGCTACTTCATAAGTATAATTTTGTTATTGTTAGGAACCATAATGCATACATCTGTGTTTTCTGGTGATCTTGCAGGGGTCACAAGCCATAGATTGAGAATCACTGACTTAGCTCCATTAAGCTTTTTTCTTTTCTTTTTCTTTTTAATATTTGGTCATTAAAGAACAGAATCAGGACATATAACTAAAGAAATAAAAATGTGGTACAGTGGCATTTGTTTAACTTTGGATGTGAGTATAAGATCTATCTGTGATTCGTAGGGTTATCCAAAGTGTTTGGATATAGAGTGGAAAAGACGACAGTCCAGGGAACTCCAACTACAGTGTTTGTAATAACAGTATTAGAGCAGGGAGACCTAACAGTTCCCAGGGTTCCAGCAGTAGCCAGAGTAATTCAGCTCTACCACCTTTCCCAAATAACAATACAGGAGGAAGTATGGAAGAAGCAGGAAGAGGAAATGAAGACTGTGGAAATGAAGCAGAGAGATAGGGAGAAATTCAAGTAAGGAAAGATAATTTGGGGGAATCTGCCACAAAACCCCAATACCCTCTGCAAACAGTCTGAAAGTCTAATAGTGTAGAAATAACCTCCCTGACTGGAAATCCAGGAGTACAGAGAAAGAAAGCCTATCACCATCATGTGTGCGTATATGCTGTTAAAACACTTTCTGGCTATTCAAGAATGGGTTGCTGAATTAGAACTGCTGTTAACAGATACTTTATAAAAGATCTAAAAGTATGTGTGCTGGTGAACAAACACATAAGGGAACTTGGTGTTGTAGATATATTTTTAGAATATTAAATTAACGCAAATTTTAAAGTAATCTGATCAAGCACAGTAACTGCTGACCAACAGCCCAGTACTACTCAAAGGTAATTAAACTGGGAGACCAGGACTATCACTGAACAAAGCAAGGAACCTCTATCCTCAAGAACTACTGCAACACACACACAATTGCAAACACACTTTTGTTCAGTAAAGATAGGGAAATTCCTGACTGTGATTATAAACCTTCCCTTGATTCTGCTGTTTTCATGGCTATGATGGGGTAGAAAAGATTGAATGTATTCATTAAGTCAAAAAAAAAAATAAGAGGAAGGCATGATGAAATATACCTGTAATCTAGTAAGAATTTTGAGGCAGGTGGACTGCCAATGAGGTTTAGGCTCGCTTGGACTCCAAAGCGCGTATAAAGAAGGCCAGGTAGGGAGCAAGGCCAGAACAAGACCCTGTTTCAAGCAAACAAACAAAACAAGCAACAAAGACTACAGCAATTACAGGCGATCTCACCAGACCTTAGAAGGCATTTTACCACACATTAATAACTAAACATGAAGACATTTCTAAATACTTAAAATGACTTAGTCATGATGCCACAAAAAGGAGGGACTGTAGATGAGTTCAGGACTTATGGATCTCAATCATTAGCTATACACATTTACAACAGATTTTAGCTACAAAACATCTAAATCTGTGACATTCCTTACCTCTGAAAGGTTGTCTGTCAATCTAAATAAGGAAATGCATACACACAGAGGCTATATTCCTTTAACTACTGGTAGTAATGCCAGCCTTTGTCTGTGGTGTTTTAAGTATCAGCAAAGAGGATGCAGATCTTTACATGTCCCTTTAACAAGGTCTGTAGTTACCAAATAGCGTAGACATTGGGGAGAAAGAAATATGGAAAGTATGGAAATACAGTCTTAGGCTTGGACCTACAGAAAAAATGCTATATCATCCTGACCAAATGTCAAGAATGGTGATGCAAGCACCCACCCACAGGCCCACTAAACGAACAGTCTAGAAATGGACCCTGACCCAACTGCCTGTTGACTTGGTTAGAAATGACAACATAGAAATGCTTGTCCTGCAATATTTTCTCTGATGTTGTGCTGCCATGAAGGAATATTATCTTAGGGGCTGGAGAGATGGCTCAGCCATTAAGAGCTGAGGTTAAGGTTCTTACGGAGGACCTGGATTCAAATCCCAGTTCTCATATTACTTTTAACAAACCTCTGTTAACTCTATATCCAGAGGATCTGATGCCTTCTTTTGACACCCACATGCATTGTTTGCACATGATAAACAGACATACATGAAGCAAAACATCCATACATGTTTAAAAAACATCTTAAAAACATAAGGAAAGCTATTTTAGGAAAATGCTGTAGGAGATGCATCCTAACCAATAATGTCAGCTGAGTCCAGACTTCATCCATTCCTGATGTGAGTCTAAACTTCAGGAGTCTGCTGGATTCTATGGACTAAAGAGTTCACCAGGAGAGAACTACTGAATTAATTCTGTAGAGAAAAGAGGCACAAAGACAATCTTCTTCAACTATTGACTCATGGACTCCTGTGAGGAATGGTTCACGGACTGTTTACTAACAGCAATGTTTTACCAGAGCTTCAACTTTCTCAATTGTAAAAAAAAAAAAAAAAAATGTTGGGGGTGAGAGTGATAGGATTAAATGATGATTAATTATGCAATGTGTCTGAGTGAACCCTAAAGGAGAGCTACTAATATATAATCACAAGGACAGCCATGAAAGTGCTTTAAAATAGCAAGAGTATTCTGCATATCCCTGTGGCCATGAGAAGCTGCAAGCTCTAGCGCCTGTCCTAGCCCTGGCGAGCATGGTACCACTCATGTAGCTGGCTTCATTGAGCTTGTTTTGTACCTCACAGGACAAGTAAGACTGAAGATATACAAGACAGACTTTTGTATTCTTTCAAAGCACAAAACAAAACTAATTTTCAATTTTACATATAAATATAACCACTACTTTTGAATAAATGTATTACCATTTACTCAAGATTTAAAGTATTTACTTATGATCATATTATGTTATGAAGAGAAAGAGTTCTATATTAAAAAACCATTGTTTTCTACTGCAAGTCAGACATTGCAAGGTTAAAATAAGAATAGTGGAGCTGGGCGTGGTGTCCAAACCTATAATTCCCAACTATAAGGCAAGGCAGGAAGGCCCTGAGTTGGGGTACAGACCGGTTTACAGTAAATCTGAGACCAGCTTAAAACACAAAGGGAGATCATGCAACAAAATAAAACAAAACACAAACACTGGGAATACAGCTCAGAAGTAGAATGCTGGCCTAAAATGCACAAGGCTCTAGACTTGAGCCCCAGTATCACAGCAAAACTTTGTTTACATTTCCCTTTTAGTAGTTATGAGTATCCAGATTCAGTTGGTCATTCTCACCCACAGAGGTCATCTTGTCAAAATGTATAATTAGACCTCTGGAGTTCATCTTTTTATTATTCCATTAACATGTGATTTGCCTCCCAACTGAATAGTTACCACCAAATGATGGCAATATACATTACTTCAAAATTAAAGCATGAAACAGAAAAAGTAAAACTACAGTTTTCTACTCTTGGTAACCTCTTCTCTAGAAGATAAAGGTTTATTTACGGGAGGTGAGCCATTTACAAATGTTGATTTTCTATTACTTATCTTCAGCAGTAAACTAATAGTAGTAAAACAAGTTATAATTCCACTTGGAATCTATTTGAAAAGGAGATTCAAGCCAGGTGGTGGTGGCGCACTCCTTTAATCCCAGCACTTGGGAGGCAGAGGCAGGTGGATTTCTGAGTTTGAGGTTAGCCTGGTCTACAGAGTGAGTTCCAGGATAGCCAGGGCTACACAGAGAAACCCTGTCTCAAAAAACCAAAAAAACAAAACAAACATACAAAAAAAAACCCCAACCACTCCCCCCCCCAAAAAAAAACCAAAAAAAAAAAAAAAAAAAAAAAAGAAAAGGTGATTCTAAGGTTACATTTCAAGAGAGTCCTGTGCAGTCAGTTCCTGGAATTCCAATCAGTGATGACTTTCATTTTTAACAATCCCCCTGGTGAACTTTGACACCTATGGGTATTTAATACCCATTTTGATACTCCCTTTGATATTCTGCTCTAAGGTATCAAGAAGCTGAGATCATAGCTCAGCATCCTTTTTCTGTAGAGAACTGAATTGAAATATTTTACACTCATGAATGTAAAATATTCTCATTTCAAATATTCTACTCTAGTTTGTAGTATCGAACATTTATTCAAAATTATAGATAAATATAGAAGTAGGTGTGGCTATGCTCCAATAAAATGTGAACATAAATAAAAATAAAATATAATAAAAACAGGTGTCCAATTTCTGGCCCTTGAGTGTTCCAGACTAAGAGTTACACATGGCTTTATTATGTAAGTACCAAAATCAGGTCTTATGACAGTGAATTAGTCCTTTTTCTGGCGTTGCAATTTTCAGGAGCCCACCTTTTGATAAGATCTGGAGTAGGATCCTTTATGTAAATCCATGTTAATATATATTGCACAACACCAATTCTAAGCTCTACATCTTAGCATTGAAAGAAACCAACCAGCTATGGAAGGCTTACTGATTTTAAGTTCAGGTAGTTTTGACACCATGAAATTCCAACTCCACCTCACTGATATCAGAATCTAATTTTTCAAGTAATCTGTGGGTCTACTGTACAACATTCATTAAGTGCTCATGTAATATTCATATATTATGGAAGACACCAAATCCCTGAACTTTTTCTAAAAACTGTCTGAACATGCCTATCAGGTTTTGGGTTACTATATTCCCAAAAGGTGACTATAGAAGGGAGGATGCTAAAGAGCTCCTTGATTTTCTCTTCTTTGCTTTTCCTGTCATTCATTAATATCTGCTCTAAGCAAGTGGAAAACTATGGGAAATAGAAAGAAAGGGAATGTTGGAAAAGCAGACACAGCTAGAAGCCATTGTGAGCATGCTATACACCAATATCATATATGTGTCTCTGCTAAACTCTCACAACACTGTATGATAGATTTGTTATTCTCCTCTACAAAGAAACACCAGATTCACCGTAGCTGCTTGAGGTTATATAAGGAAAACTGTGCATTTGGGGTTGTAAATAAGAACACTCTGATTTCATAGAACCCCCTGAAAGCCTCAACACACTTTCGAAGAAATCACAATTAAAACTACCAAGCTATAATGATGCATGCTATAATACAG
Source organism: Apodemus sylvaticus (assembly GCF_947179515.1). Lineage (NCBI taxonomy): Eukaryota > Metazoa > Chordata > Mammalia > Rodentia > Muridae > Apodemus > Apodemus sylvaticus. The sequence continues at coordinate 24,417,727 of NC_067476.1, forward strand.
AAGGCAACTAAAAAAAAAAAAAAAAAAAAAAAAAGGAGCTGAAATTTACACCAAAAAGAAAGAAAAGGAAAGAAAAAGAAAAAAGAAAAGAAAATGCAGCCAAAAAAGATCAATGGCAAGGTTAATGGCAAGGTTAATGGCAAAAGACTTAATTGGAAAAAGATAAAAATGTGTATTCTTACCATCTTTAACTAAAAGTACAAGAGGACCTAACCAATGCAATACTAAATACAAACAAACAAATAAATGAACACATAAATACACATTAGAAAGAGTAAAATACTTTGTATTCCTTGATGATATAGACCAGGTAGGAAATAGAGTAAACTTGATGATAAAGATTTGGTTTGTAGCACTATCATTCAAGCTCTAGGTGTGATGGCACATGGCTACAATTGTAGTGCTAAGGAAACAGAGCGATGATCAGGATTATCAGAGATTCATCTCCAGCTACATAGGTTCAAAGCCAGCCTGGGCTGCATAAGAGTCTATCAGAAACAAGCAACAAACAAACAAACAAACAAACAGAACTTAATATTCAAAAATCAGTCTGGACATAAAAATCAAAATACAAAACTGAAAACATAAAAAAATCAGATACAAGGTGTATGACATCTATCTATTGAAAACTCCAAAGCATTCCTAGGATAAATTCATGGATATCTTAAAGGGAAGATTGAACATATTCATCAATCAAAAGACTTAACATTGGTAAATATGTTCTCTCAAATTAATCTAGAACTGACTTGACACAGAGAATGGAAGAACTGAGAGCAATGTATGAGACACATGAAAGACAAAACTTCATGAGTCCCACTACTTTGCTAAACAATTTAATAAGTAAGAAATCTATCAATAAAAGTGATTGGAAGTACTACGTATCACAAGAATACCACCAAGAATAACCACTATGTAAAGTTATTAAAATGAAGAAAGAGCATGCAGAACTAAGCAAAACTATTATGTAATCCAAAAGGCAGAACAAATGATCTGAAATCATATTTCTCCTTAATACTATTCATCATCTCTCTCAAACGCCACAGTTTCCTCCCCTTGAGAAGCCCTCCCTGCTCTTCAGTCACCCATCCTCCTTCCAGTCATGCCCAGGTAGCTTGCCTGTGCATATCTGTGCTTTTAGGTTAACTTGTAGCCGCATTTGATTTGAACTTCTCAGACAGAAGATTTAATAATTTGCTTTCACAGTGCCATGGTCATCTCTGGCATGCAGTGTGACTCTACACATTGAATTCTCTGACTTCAACACACACACACACACACACACACACACACACACACACACACATACTGTCACTCTAATGAGGTACTTTAGAAGGGTGGTCTGAATATTAAATTGTAAGGCAAATATGGTGGTACATAATTATAATACCAGCAATAGGCAGCCGAAAACCTTTCAAGAGTTTGTGGAGCCTAGGCTACACAGTCAGCTCTGGGCTATCCAGGGCTATATACTTAGACTGTTGCAAAAAACAAGCAAACAAATAAATGTTAAACTATGTGCATTGAATGTTTACTACGTACTGTTAAGAGGATTAACACATATTTTAAAACAACAATAATAACTTTAAATAATAAGAAACATAATGAACTCAACTTTTAGATGATGCCATCCATTCTCAAAAAAATAATCTCAAAAGAAAATCCTGATGTATGCTGAGCACAGTACTAAGTGCAGGCACTCTGCTGAAAATCTGCTTCCTTGTGTCTCTATTTCATAATTCCTTTTCTTTCTACAGCTACAAATAGGTAATTACAACAAAACTCAGGTACTTGGTGTTGTGGCTTCCTAACTTATTTCCTATTTAAATTAATAATCTGCTTAATCTAGACTTAAGATGCAACAATTCCTAAAATGCTTTACTTTAAAGGTGAGTTTAAAGTTGTTGCCTACTGTGATACAGGTTTTAAAATTAGTCATAAAGCTCTTGTGGTTATATTGCTTGCAGGTGAGGTAGGTGTTCATGGGATAAAACATAACTCATCCTGGACTAAGTTTGAAATACAGAAAACCTTTATACAGTAAAATCAGCAACACAAAGGCATAATATACACAAGAGCCAGCTAAACTCTAAAAGCAAAATCTATTTTAATATATTGCCTGAAATTTTCATTTCGTTAATTCAGGAGTGTGTCATGGCACTTGTGTTTGGAGATCAGAAGACAACTTGTAGCAATCAAGTCTCCACCCTACCACAAGCCCAAGAGACTGAACACAGGTCTTGTCAGGCTTGCTGGCAAGTACCTCTTCTGGCTAAACCATCTCACTTCCCTACAGTGAAGTTGAGCAAATCATTGTACACGAATATTACAGATGTCTAAAATATTCCATTCTTGAAGAACATCTATTATTTGTTTTACAAACATGGGAGTCTTGACTAGTGGCCTATAGTATCTCTATTTTAAAAATCTAAATGTTTTAAGAGTAAAATAAACCACAAGTAAACCTCTGGTGCCAAGTACATTGAGCCTTTCTTCTATCAGCATGCCAGTCCATAATCATACCTAGATCAATAGTGAAGATATCCGCTTAAAAGACAGCCATGCTCTCTTTTGTCACAAATTCATTACTTTTCATTAGGGTCAATGCTCGAAAACTTCAAAACACCATATGGACTTAATTGTGGTTTATTTTGGCAAAAAAAAGGAAGACACTGTAGAACAATTGAGGCATTACATTCTACAATTCCATTACTTTCATCCCGCTTGGTTTTATTACTGTGTCATTAAAGGCAACTTGAGTGAGTGAAGAATTACAGTGTCATGTGTACAGGCTAGTAGATTAATAACAAAACACACTCCAGTTTAAAGGTATCTAACAGCTGTTTTCATTATTTTGTGTAAATACGCTCGAAGCATATCTATCTGATTAGTGCAGAGTGCTCTTCTCTGTCACATGCCACGGGCACTGGGACCTTCAAGTAATCAAAGTGTTCGGAAAATGAGTTTACATTGCTCACTGCTGAAGTACACAAAAGGCACAGTGACGGCGCATCAAAGCTCAGTCAAATCATCTGCTGCCAGCAGACAGACTCCGGTGCACACTGCAGTTTAAAACATTCCACAGCAGCATGCTGAGTTGAACTTATTGCTGGCCAAGATGAAGTAATGTGGAAAGAACAATAAATTTCTTAAAGAAAAAAATTTAAAATTTGATCTGATCAAACAAATTTGTGCATTTATATATCTTTCTAATTTCTAAATGAAAATATTAAACTTGCATTATTCTTTGCCTAGGAGCACATACTTACATACTCAGAAATCTGAATTGATAAGTACATCTCATTGGCTTACTGTTCTATTGGCTGAAATGCAAGTATAATTAAGGCCTCACTTCAGATTTCTGAAGTACCTGTTCCTGAATCCACACACGGAGGCATGCCCCTTTCTGAATCCACACATGGAGGCTTGCCCTTTCTGAATCCACACACCGAGGCTTGCCCCTTTCTGAATCCACACACCGAGACTTGCCCCTTTCTGACCCAAGTGCTGCTATGTTTTATCTTCTAATATGTTTACTTTGAATTCCACAACTCAATTACAAGCTGCTGAAGACATTTCAAAAATATTTATCCTCACCACTCAGCCCTTGTCCTTCTACAGATCCCCTTCACTTGACCTTTGATCTTCTTCACCCATAGAAGCACTTGACTCCTGCTCCCTCTGAGTTGACAGGTTCAGCTACTGCAGTGCCCACCCACATGAGAGGTTTCACTTCCTCACCAGCTCTGCTCAACTGACTTTTTTCTCGTACTTCGTGTGTCTGCTTTGTTTGATGCTCCAATTTTTATGTTTTTACAAACCCTGTTCAAAATTCCTTCAGTTATGCTTTGAAGGGGAGGGAGTATGACAGACAGAGCATCATCCTGGAGTCAGCCCCAGGTATAGCTACCGCCATAACCTGGGTGCTGAACGCTCTCATCCTCAGTATGGTGACGAGCGCCACTTCCTTCTGTTTCCAGTGCCTGCCTTTACAAATGCCCTACCTTCCACTTAAGCCCTGTGTCAAGAAAACCCTGATTCTGACAGAACTGGCTTTCAGAAATGCTTTAAGCCACTCCATGCTTGCCCTCGAGTCTCAGAACACTTGTTTCAAATTTGTCTGTCTGCCCCTTTCAAGATTCTCATCTTTTCCTTCAATTTCAAATGCTTGGTCTTTAGGGATGTTTACAATGAAGCTCGTATTTCAAGAATCATCTAGTTTTCTCTCAGGCAACTGTAAGTTCTCAGGCAAACTGTAAGCTTGCTCTGCCAGCGCTTCAGTTTCCTCCGTCCTTCCTGAAGAGAGGCGAAGGCCCTCCAGAAGTTGAAGGCCTGGGAGCACAAGCACAGGGCAGACCTGGTGCAGCGGTGTTGTGTTAGCCTCCGCACTTCCAGCTGACAATTAGCTTCTACGCTGACCAAGTTCCAGGTTCTGCGCTGTCTCACTAGGCACACTCACAATGAAAACACCAGATTTTCAGATAACAGTGTAAGCTTGGTTTTTCAAAAGGTTCCATTATTGTAATCTATAGCTAATACTTCCATGTCAACATTCAGTGATAAGGCTTATTTGTCTACATGTGAATACAGCAAATGCGCAGACAATTATGGTGCCCACTTTCAATCAGTTCCACACATCCTTTACAAATACTCAAAAATAGTCCTATGGATTAAGCAGTGAAAATGCAATCCTGACTTTCTAATCATCCCAACTTCTTCCCTAGAAGCTAAACACACTGGAAGTGAGTGGAGGAGAGTGCACAAACGTCAAACGGCTGAGTGCTAAGCTGTGCTTTGTCATGGTGCCTAGCTCCACACAAATCTTGTTTTCCAATACTCCCAGAAATGTTTACTCATTATTAGTGTTAAGAAGAAATGTCTTAATGTTACAAAGAATTCAGAGGAATTAAAAACAAACCCCATGTTTAATTTAGAATCACACCTAAATTGACAATGGATGTATATGTACAACACACACACACACACACACACACACACACACACACACACTCTTATAGCTTAAAGTTCCTTTTACACATCTCTTTGGGTCAGCAACAGAAGTAGTCAATGGAGGCATGGGATAAATTAATGGCAGTATATCATCACAAAGCATTCTATGAGATAAATGACCTACTTGTCTAATCAAGTGGCATTATTTTGAGGAAGAGTAATCCTAGACAATTTTTTGTAATGATGCAATGATGGTAATAAGGAAAAAAAAGGATTATGACCCTCACAAAGTTAGCATTTAACAGATACTATAGAGGCAAATTTATTATCAATATAAAAAGCATCATATACTGTCTGGGTCAAAACAGCTTGGGTTAGGTTATAGGGGAAAGTATGTATTTGGCAGGGAAATGCTAGCTCCCCCTTCCTGTTGATAATGCTCTAAAGACCCCAATAAACTTGGCAGTCCCCATCTTAGAACTTAAGTGGATGTCTCTTTTCCTTTCTACATTACATGCTTCATTAAATTTTTCCTTTATCTTGTACCATGATTGTCCCCATACCTTTCTTCTTCAAATCCAAGCAAAATGATCTTTGGTCAGGGTACTTTGCTGTGATCAAATGTTTCAAGGTGTATCTTATGATTTTTCAATAAAAACATAGATTGCAATACTACCTGGCAAAAATAACAGAAATGTTTCTGTCTCACAGGGTCTGCTGTCTCAAGAGCTTCCTTTTATTTCAAGTGAGATAGATAAATATAAGGCTCTAGCTGCTGTCACTAACCAATGCCTTGCAAACCTGTTTCTATGTTAAACAAGCAGAGTCTCCTAACAATCTAAGAATACAGAGAACAGGAAAAATGCTGGCTTAACAAGTTTTATACAACACCTGGCACACCACATGCAAAAAAATTATTGTTGCTGATAACAATAATGCTCACAGAAATTAAAGTCTATTTTTTCACGATCACACAGTAACTGGCAATCATCTTGAAATAGGAGGGTATTAAGCCCTATAAAACACAGTTAGTACTATTGGCCCAAATCCTGCTCTCAGTAAATCTAAACAGCTAATGCTCCATGCTCCTCCTCAGAACACATGCCTTTCTAGGCATTGAACCTTTCCACTATTTTAAAAAGACTCAATCTATAGTAGCTGAAAAGGCCAAAACACCTCGCTATTTTCTTGTATATACTAATCAATTAAAGGAAATAAATCTATGCAAATGTTAAATTCCTAAATGTCATTGAAATATAGATAGAAGAAGTATCTGTATTTGATTCTTATACCTTATACATACCACAAAACTGTTTATCCTTTTATTTAATGAATCAGATTGAAGTGAACTGGAATTACAGTAACCAGTACAACTTCATTTTTACTCTCTACTCAGAATGTTCCTAAAATCAATTCTTCTAAAGTGCCTATTTTAAAGATATGGCACAAAGTGTTTCTAGAATAGTTTAAGCATCACCTTCAGGGAATGTTCCAGTGTTAATCTTCATTGTTCCTGTCTGCATGTCATCGTCACGGGGTTACTCATGTACACAGTCATAAGTAGACATGATCGTGGGGATTCCCTTCACCTAGCATCCGTCCATTCAGCAATTCCTTCAAACAGGAAGCTACATGTTCTACCTACTGAGAGTTCAATTATCTTTCATTTTTGGCTTTTTTCTATTAAATAATATTTGTAAAATGTGGATTTCAAGACTATTTTTCAAGGTTTGATAAAGAAGTTGTCAAGTCAAGTGAATATGAAACTCTTTCTAAATTCCTTCACTGCTTTAGCCACTTGTGCACAGAAATGGACATCAGTTATCAGTAAGATTTGTTCAAAACAAAGTACATGTTCTCTCTCTCTCTCTCTCTCTCTCTCTCTCTCTCTCTCTCTTTCACACACACACACACACACACACACACACACACACACACTCACCTCATTGGAGAATGCTTTTATTATTAGAAGGGTAATTTCCCATGTACTGGTATCTTTAGACATGATCTGCTTAATATAACAAGCAAATATTCCCATACCTGCACATAGCACTTTTTAACTATAATGAATTTTATAATATAAGCAAAGCTGTTTTTCCCTGGCCACAAAATTCTCCTCCTTTAGATTAATTTAACACTTGACTCTTAACTTCTTTAGTTTTGTAAAGAAGTGTTCTTTTTGTACAAGAATTAACATTTATTCTCTAAAGCATATATTATGCATTTTACTTACTATTCCAAAAATTGTGTTAATGCTCATTTAAGTCTTATTAAAACTTCTCAATATCCACAAACTGATTTTTCTGAATTAAATTTTCACCTAAGGAAGGGGTATATTTTCTACACAACTGATTGAAAAACTAGAAAGAATGGGAACATCTGTGTTTGTGAAAAGTATTATGTACAATATCCTAAAAGTATTATGATAGACTTTCCATTGCTGTGACAAAATACAAGACATTAACTATCTAGGACATAAACAACTTATTTTATTTAGGTCCTGGTTTCAGATGTTTTCAGTGTCTCATAGGAAGGCAAGGTGAAGTAGAAAAAGTCATGTATTTGCAGTGGGGTGATGGGGTGTGTATGAGGGAAATGAGATCTCAGTCTCGAATACGCCTGTGATGGCTGTGTTCTTCTCCCTTTTCCTTTTATCATATCTAGTGCTCCACTGCCATAACTACCACCTGGAACCCTGGCCTACCACTAACCATGTTCAGAGCACTCCCTCCCTTATCAAATCTATCGTCCAGAGGTGAACTTTCCAACTCTCGTCTGCATGTCTCCACCAATCACGCTAACAAAATTACTCATCACAATATTGAACTTTGAAGCAGAGAGCAGAAGTGACCATGGTGAGCACGTGTCTCTGTAGTGAGAAGCAGAGTGAGGGGCACATGCCCAAAAGCGCTCAGGCTGAAGTTTGAAGCAGAGACTGAGCGTCAGGGATTAAAGGCATGTACCACAAACCACAGCTAGTAAATAACCTTTACACACATGATACTTCTACTAATAATGGAATAATTATAAACTACCAAAGAGTATAAGACCCTAAAATCTGAATTAAAAGATGTAATTCAATTTACTAGTATTGTAGTTCCTAAGTAATAATTAACTGAGTTGAACACTTACATGTCCAAATAAATAAGTGATTTTTAAGTAAAAAGTTAGTGAGTTTCAAAGTTTAACTTTTCACATATAGACCTCGCATGTCTGTGTAGATGTAATGAAGTCTGTTAAAGTAGTAAGGTTTAAAGTACAACCTTCAGTAGCACAGGAATTTGAAAAGCAGCATTACAGTCTTAACAATCAGACGTGCATGCACTTGAAGGATGTTAACATTCTCCATCATACACAGCATCTGCAAGTGGTATCATCTATTAGGTTTTTCATCCATCTTCAGCTTTGCAGCATGCTGAAAAACTGCCACAACATCTGAAAACAATGAGTAACTACTCTATCAATCAGGTCTCCAGTGAATCCTATTTGAAAATTTAACTAGAAACTGCTACACACAAGTTATCAGACTACTGTTCTTAATATTACCAAGATAAAGAAATATATCACATTTCCTCTTTCCTTGGCTCTGGATCATTGCACACAAGCAGGCAGAAAGGCTGCTATAGGCAATGAATGACCACATAAAAGAGTATTTCCTACGGACAACTGGGCTCTGCCCATAAGAAATTCACAGTTTGTGACATCGTGGGCTAGACTTGTGCAAGCTCGAGTCAGACAACATGCAAGCATGGAGGGGAGCTAGGCACCACACCCCACCCTCACCTGAAGAACAAGGAGGACTGGGCAGCTAGCAGAAAAGATGTTAGTTTTGTTTAAAGGTGTGGCCTTGAATATGTGTAGCATGCTCCAGGGAATGGTCACCTGTGCAAAATTAAATGAGCACAAGGCATTGGATCCGAACGGGGGAAGAGATCTCAGAAGAACTGCAGGAGGAGGTGAACATGATTAAAAGCACAAAATAAGAAATTCTCAAAATTAATAAAAATAAAAAGAACCAGAAATAGTTCAGTGAAATGGGTATACCTTACATAATTCTGGCTACACCCAAATTTTCATAGAAATGTAAATGTCTCCTTTCCAAGTTTGGCAAAATAATGCTTAATGTTGGGTTTGCATAAATGACAAAGCACATTTCTTAGAGACTCTACGGTGGCGAGGACTGAACAACTCTGGATCACCAGAGTTGATCAGAGACTGACACATAAGCAAGTCCAAGTAAAGGTTCTGGAATATTTCAGAATTTCAAGTGGCACTAAATAGTTCCGAATGATACATTAATGTAATGTGACAGTTACTACAGGTTATTAAAATATTAAGTAGCAGATATCAGGGTAAGAAGGAGTCAGGAAATTCAGAACAGTTGTGAAAGAATATAAAATAAAATAAACATGGATAATCCTGTTATAAAGATTCACTAGTAATTCAATTGAACTTCCTCCACCAAGATGACTGAAGTCTAGCTTAGAAAGTCTCAATTTTGCTACCTTTCAACGTCTCCATGATGGCTCTCCGGAACTCCCTGTATGCTGCCCCTTCTATTCTGTGCACATGCACTCTCTTCCATGCGGGCCACCACGGCCTGAATGGCCTCACTCACATCAACTGCTGCAATACTTTCATTACTGCTCACCCCAACTCTTTACCTTCTAGAGGTCTGGGATGGAATATTAAAATACAATTCTGATTTTAGATTTAGAAGTTAACATCATCCATAACACTATAAATGAATGAACTAAGAAAATACTAATTTCTACTCTATGTTAAAGAAAACAAATCAATGAACATATCCAGAAGAAAATCACTTAGATAAAATTACCATAAATTATAAAGAAAAAAGTATATAACGGATATCTGATTTTTAGTATAATTTTTATGGACATATAAAATTCTAATGTGAATTGTAGATCTTTGCAAAAAAACATGCAAGAGTGCACATTCTCACATTTTAATATCCCATTTGAAGCATTTTACAGCTACTACTCCTCTACAGAGGTGCTCCAATAATAAATGTCCTCGTACCTCAAAGGTTCTCGGCCTGTGGGGTTGCCACCCCTTTGGAGGAGGGTGTGTATATCAGACATTACCATTGTGATTCACAACAGCAGCAAACGTGCAGCTATGATGTTGCAACAAAATAATTTTTATAGTTGGGCTCACTACAATAGGAAGACTTGCATCGAAGTGTCGTAGCAGAGGAAGACTAAGCACCACTGCCCAGCTGCTGCCAGAATTCCAAAAAGCATGCAAGGTGATTAGAGAAGAGGTTGGATCGGCATAAATACTTTTATATCATGCTGTTTTGAGAACAATCTAAACCACTAAAACACACAATTCTGTTTTTATAAGTTACTCTAGTGTTTTACTAGGATTAGAATAAAAATATTTGTGATATGGACCAATTCAATTTCTGTTTTTCTACTGTAACTAATTTTGCATCATTGTAATGATGGTTACTATACTTAAATAAGATTCTGTGAGTCCATACAGACACATACTGACTGGCCTCACATTTAATAATACAGAAGAAAAAGCAAAGACTCAGTATTGCAGTCTGCTGCACAAGCTATAAAGATACCACTAATGTAACTACAACAAAAATCACGAAATAAAGCTTTCTATAAGGAAACAATGGCAGAACTGCACAAGATTGCTCCCAGAATACAGACTTTGTTTTATAGGACCCAGCTACACATTAATAAAAGACAGTTATTGTGAAGTGTCCAAAAATACCTGTAAGGAAATATCTGAAAACTTGTCCCAGCATCACAGTTTCAGTGATAAATGTTCCAGGTTCTAGAGTTACTCTTTCCTCCTTCTTTGGCTGTGTACAAACTGGTGGTGAAGTGGCTCAGTAAGAATTACCATCCTTCTCTAAGTCAATGACACCATTTTCCCTTCCTCATCCCATTAAAACAAAAAGATGATGATGATGAATACAATTAAAAGTTATTTGGCATTCTTCATTTAATTTGTGAAGAGAGCACATTAGATAACAATGATAATTATTTGAATAAAATAATTAGCTAAGATGATGCTTACATAATATTGTGAAATAAATGGATTTATAAAACTGGAGCTGATTCTTTTCTAAGAATAATGAAAATTAATAGAGGAAGTAGAGACAAAGATAAAAAGTAATGCTACCACTGTTTAAAAGAAGAAACTTTGAGAGGCTCCGTGTAAAAAGGTTTCGTTAAGCTCCTTGTTCCATTTAGTTTGGAAAGAGAAGGAGAAGGAGCGATAGAGCCACACACATGTCAAACCTACAAAGTAAAGCTCTTCTATGTACTTATAATTCATCTGCGGAACTATGTGTCTGTAGGGTTTATAGTGAAAAATTATTTAGTGCTATTTTATAAGGGAAAGACATTAGAAGAAAAAGTGTACAATTGTAGGTATTCCAGTTCACAAAAAACCTTAGAAGAGCTATTAATCACGAAGTAACTTTGGCCATAGAAGGCTAGCAGCTAGACTCAAGGGAAACAAACTTTAAGTGGCCTGGTGAAATGTAGTTGTTTTATCTTTTTCTAATCATTCCACTTGACATTTTTGACAAAACCATTTCAGCCTAGAAGTTATTTAATATTATAATCTATCTGGTTACCTCATTATAGTAATCATCTTACCACCTCGCTCTAAAAACTCTAATATGCATAAAATGAATGAAAAATTTCCTCTTCACCTTGTTTTGCTTTTTCTTACATGTGTTCAAATGGGAAAGATATTACCAGGTAGTCATGTATTTCAATACACATGAAAGCTTAAATATACATAGGCCTAGGTCTATACTCAAAGTCTTATTTATTTGACCTAGAATATGGTCTTATAAAAAGGACTTTTTAATGAGATCCAAATAATACTGCTTCACTGAGTCTTTCCAGAACCAGGGGCCACTCCTCCTTTCTTCTTGTACCTCATTTGATGTGTGGATTATGTTTTGGGTATTCCAGTTTTCTAGGTTAATATCCACTTATTAGTGAGTGCATACCATGATTCACCTTTTGAGTCTGGGTTACCTCACTTAGTATGATGTTCTCTAGCTCCATCCATTTCATAGCAGCCCTATTTATAATTGCCAGATGCTGGAAAGAACCCAGGTATCCCTCAACAGAAGAGTGGATGCAAAAAATGTGGTATATCTACACAATGGAGTACTATTCAGCCATTAGAAACAATGAATTCATAAAATTCTTAGGTTACTTTTCTATTAGTTTTATAAATCTTGAAATAAAATGTCATAAGGGGGCTGGGGCGGGTTGACACCTAAGCACCCACTCCAGTCACACCAGCTTGAGGCAGCCTGAAGAAAAACACTCAAGCACCCACCCTGGTCCCACTGGCCCAGGAAGGCCGGAAGGAAGCAGGACACCCCAGCATTGCCACGGGTTGCACTATGATGGGTGAATGTGTGCTGTAGAGATGGGAAAGGTGGAGCAAACAGTGGAGAGATGCAAGAGAAGGCAAACGGGGGGTGGGGGGGGGTCCCATACTATGGAGGAAGGTAGAACTGCAGACTCAGTGGCGGTGGTGAAGTACAAGTAGACATGAGGAAACCATGGTGATTCCCTGTTCCAGGCTGCCACAAAGGGCCATTCTGGGTCTGTGGTCCTGCTGTAGCTGGGCTTTATACATGTCTGTGGCCTGAGCTGTCACCAGGGAGACCATGTGGATATATGAGGGTCAGCATGCTGATCGGAGAGGCCTGCACTGCCACATAAGGCCATGGGAGCTATCCGAGTCCATGCTGCTGGGGCTTCGAGGCACAAAGCACCACAGATGAACCTGTCTGGCTCAGTGGTCCTATAGCAGTCAGGGTCTCTAGTGATGTCCAAGGCCCATGCTACCACTGAAGGCCATGCACATGCCCCTGGTATGGACTGCTACCTGAGGCACTGTATGAGGGAGATGTCCTCCTCTGCTTGCCCCTTGCTACTTATGGCAGGAGGGTTGAGTGACTGTGAGGTCAGGAGAGCTGGAGGGTTGGCCATGCCCCTCACCAGCTGCAGCACTGAGGAGCAGGCTGAAGCCTCTTCAGGGAAACACAGTAAAGCTCACCCTAGTTAACAGAGTAGGGTGGGGAGGTGGGGAAGAAGGGAGGCTGACCCTACTACCCTTACTGGCTATAGCATTGGGTAGGCTAGCCAGGGCAGTGCTGAAGAGCTCAGCCTGATGTGCGGGTGTGGGAGAGCTGGCTGGTTGACAAACTTAAGCTACCATCTAGCTCAGATCCAGGGCTTTGACTTAGCTTATCTATATGATCTGTTGGAGCTCTTGAAAGGGCCAGTGCTACAGATCCAAAGCTACAGGATCTCTTTGACATGAGGCAGCCATAGGATATCTGAGAGGAGTCCCTGTGAGGATCCAGTATAGACAATGTAGCAGAAGCCAGAGGCCACGAAACAGAGAACGAACCAAAAACCAAAATCAAAAACCAAAAATCAAGGTTAGTTAGTATGGGATACACTGTGGCATGATATAACTTCCATAAAACATGGGATACTTATTTTTCTATTTTATTTTATTTTATTTTGAGTTGGGAGGGTACAAGGATAGAGGCAATTACAAAAGGTTGGAGAGATAGGTAAGATTGGGGTGCATGAGGTGAAATTCTCACAAAAAAAATCAATAAATTTAAAAAAGAATTTGTAACAATTCATGAAAATTGTTCTTGTTTTAAAAGTAAAAAATCAAATGTTATAAAGATGCTAAAACTGTATAGATAAATTCTAAGCCACTGCTATCACATCATAATAGCAAATTATAGAAAAAGATGTTTGCTGGAAAATAGTATCTAGGTGTTATCAATGCCCTCTACATATTTCCCAGTAAAATTAACAGTACTGTTCTATGAATAATAGGATATTAATTTTCAATTATAAAGAGACAGTAATAAAGAACAGCTTGCATATTTGTTTTATATTATGGGTGAACTGTTGTTAATATTTGTTCCAGGACGGACTAAACTCTGGGCCTTGTGCATGGTCGGTAACCACTCTAAAACTGACCCACTATCTGTCCTGGCCCTATCTTTAAAGATGATATAATATTACAATGATTCGTAATCTATGGGCTCTTCTATTATAAGGCACTGCTACAAATTTTATCACCTGAACATTTATTGCTTCTGACATGAAACCAACTAACAAAATCACAGATAGAAACTGTTGTGGCTACTGTTCTATAAATATGGGTATTTAAGCAAACTTTGTTTCTTCTAGATGGTCTTTCATAAAATGGAAAGATATTTTCTTTGAAAGATTGCATGGATTAAGTCTGTTTATTAAGTTTATTAACCAACATTTTTGGTTTAACACATTTCCTGGAAAAATCCCTAAAAATTTAACAAAGTCAATGCTCAAAAGAATTTATACTCAATAATAATAGACAAATATGGCCTATAAATTTATAACTTTATTTTTCATATTATTCTCTATTTTTTCTGAATATTTGCTAACAAAAGCTTAACTAAAATAGAGTTTAAGATAATTTAGGAAAGCATTTTTATAACCTTTTATAAAACTGTATATTAGAAGACATCAAATAGAGAATTTGGCAGAAAATAAGAGCTTATCATCACTAAATGTAAAGCAACTTAAGAGCAGACAAATTCATAAGAATACATATATTTCTCTAAACATGACATCCATCCTACCAAACAACAGCAAGCAAGGAACAAGGAACCTGCCTCTAAGTCACATTTCCATCTACAACAAGCTTAAATGAAAAAAAAAATGGATAAATTTTCCATAATCTAGTCTATAAGTAGAAGCATTTTAAATTTCCCTTTCAACTTTGCTTCAAATCATCAGAACACTATAGTTATTGAGCTTTATTGAAGCAAATGCTACAAATAAATAATACAAGTAAGCTTCAGTCTCATTTAATTTTGTGGCACATAGTAAGCAAGAAGGAAAGCTATGCAGTCAGACAGGTCTGAGTCTGACACACTGTGTCAGCATTGTGAAGCTACTGATCTCATGTGTACACATGCGTGCCCTTTTGTACCATGCTTGGTGTCTTCCCATGGCAGAAAAGGACATTGCATTTCCTAAAACTAGAGTTTCAGGCTCTTCTGAACCCATCAAGGCCACAAGAAACTGAACCCTGGTCCTCCGCAAGACCAGCAAGTGCTCTTACCTACTGAGGATCCCCCTCTCTAGACAGACAAATAAATAGACAGGGTAGACAATGGATAAAAAAAATGATGAAGAAATTATAAAGAACAGCATCAAAGGCTCCCCATACCCAATACTCAAGAGACACACACTCTCACATACATAAAAAATAAAAGGACTCTTTTCTTCTTCCATCTCAATCAGAAGGTAGCTAACCATGTATAGGTTGATGGCTTAAAGAAGACGGACTCACCGTCACAGTTCAGTTGCATAGGCAAGTACACAGTTATTAAAGATCCAGAGTGTTCTCTTCTGAGACGGAAGGTGTTACCCTTATGTACTGGATAAATTCCCACGTAGGTAATTACATTCTGCTTACTTCACCTCCCTAGCGACCTTTGCAGGTGAACCCTGGACTATTTTTCACTTCCGTTTCTGACCTGCTGTGCAGTGTCAGATGAGCTGTTGGAGAGCCGCCATGATTCACTCCACAATGGCGACTGCCTCACTGTATAATCTGTAACCACTCACTGTGTGTGCTTTGGAATCTTTTAGGATATAACTGTTAACCAAAAAAAAAAAAAAAATGCAAGAAATCATCATAATTTAAAGTCACTTAGAACAACTGTTTAGTTCAGTTAAATTCAGTTCAACATATTTAGAAAATACCTTATTTTGTGAAAGACCATAAAACTAGGTTAAAATACCCATGAAGCATACTATGAGATTATATGAAAAGGTATTTAAAGAAAGCAAACTATTTATCAACTATATGAATATTCTGCCAAAGAAAGGAATAGTAGGAAGAACAAATGCTTCAGACATTTTTATTTGAAAATACATCTGTCTTCATCAGATGGTAAAAATTTCCAATGTCACCCAAGAAAAACAGTGATGAGAAAAACTTGAACATTAAGTCAATGGGAAATGGAGGAGTGCCAACATTTACAGAGAAAGAATCAGGGAAAAATACAATTTTTAACTTTTTCATATTTTCACTAGAATAGAGAACTACATATGTTCATCAACACACAGTCATGCAAGTACACCATAGAATGCCCAAGGATCCTTGTAGATACCATAATTCTGGCAATGCTAAGAAAGAAATCATGGCAAGATCAGGAGAAGCTACTGCATGTATGCAGACCTTCTGTGGATTTTCTGGTAGGGATACATCCACTCCATCATTCTCCTTGACTTCACAGCAGAATATGGTAAGAACAGGCAAACGGGCAGGGGAAACTGGGCATGTGACTAAGGCGAACAACACCAGCCTAGCACATAGAAAGTTTGGATTCAATTTCCAGCATTGCAAAATAAAGAAATACTGAAAAAGAAACTGGTTCTAATATCAAAGACTCAGATTTTTCTTTTCAATGTGTGTACAGTGTAAGTGTGTTTGTATATATACATGAACAAGGTCATGAAAAGGCCAGGAGGTCCTGTAGAATATCTTCCTGCATTGTTTTATATCTCACTTTTTGAGACAGGACCTGCCAGTGGGCTTGAAGGTCATCAACTGGTTAAACTCACTGTATAGGGATCTATAAAGAAAGTTTCTGTAAGGCAAAGGACACCATCAAGAGGACAAATCGGCAACCAACAAATTGGGAAAAGATCTTCACCAATCCTACATCAGATAGAGGGCTAATATCCAATATATATAAAGAACTCAAGAAGTTAGACTCCAGAAAACCGAACAACCCTATTAAAAAATGGGGTACAGAGTTAAACAAGGAATTCTCACCTGAAGAACTTCGGATGGCGGAGAAGCATCTTAAAAAATGCTCAACTTCATTAATCATTAGGGAAATGCAAATCAAAACAACCCTAAGATTTCATCTTTCACCAGTCAGAATGGCTAAGATTAAAAATTCAGGAGACAGCAGGTGTTGGAGAGGGTGTGGAGAAAGAGGAACACTCCTCCACTGCTGGTGGGGTTGCAAATTGGTACAACCACTCTGGAAATCAGTCTGGTGGTTCCTCAGAAAACTGGGCACCTCACTTCCAGAAGATCCTGCTATACCACTCCTGGGCATATACCCAGAGGATTCCCCACCATGTAATAAGGATACATGCTCTACTATGTTCATAGCAGCCCTATTTATAATTGCCAGATGCTGGAAAGAACCCAGGTATCCCTCAACAGAAGAGTGGATGCAAAAAATGTGGTATATCTACACAATGGAGTACTATTCAGCCATTAGAAACAATGAATTCATGAAATTCTTAGGCAAATGGATGGAGTTAGAGAACATCATACTAAGTAAGGTAACCCAGACTCAAAAGGTGAATCATGGTATGCACTCACTAATAAGTGGTTATTAACCTAGAAAACTGGAATACCCAAAACATAATCCACACATCAAATGAGGTACAAGAAGAAAGGAGGAGTGGCCCCTGGTTCTGGAAAGACTCAGTGAAGCAGTATTCGGCAAAACCAGAACGGGGAAGTGGGAAGGGGTGGGTGGGAGGACAGGGGAAGAGAAGGGGGCTTACGGGACTTTCGGGGAGTGGGGGGCTAGAAAAGGAGAAATCATTTGAAATGTAAATAAATATCGAATAAAAAAAAAAGAGCTGCTTCTTCACCCTATTCCTAGTGGTTAGGTTACAGCCCCTAAGCCTCACAGCCCACTTTTCCATGAGCACTAGGGACTCAAAGGCATGTCTTCATGGGAACCAGCCGGCACTCTACCCACTGACCAGCTCTCTAGCTCTGTTGCTTATTTTTATAAAAAACTCCTAGTTGAGTCTAACATGTAACTAACACAGAAAAACTATGATGTTTAAGATCACACTTTTTAACTTAATTATAACTATGATGTGACTAGTCTTATTTTTTTTTAAAGTAGACTTTACTTAAGGCAAAAGTATACCCAGTCTTATTAATTGATGGGATCCTTTATTAATCTGACATAATTAGACCTCAAAGATACATTTTATGAAACAATTTTGATCAGCCATGAAGACCACCTAAAGAGCACACTTCTACCAGGCCTAACTCCTTCTGCATTGTTCCTTGGAGTAGGAATCAGGGCGTCTAACCAGAAATAAAAACTGTAAATGTTCTTGAATATAATTTTAACTCTGGGGATATTATCTGTGCTGCACTTTGGCTATAGTAAACCACAAAATCTTACACGAACTTTTTTCACATACATGCTCTGATATTCAGAAAATAAAAAACTACTCATTATTACATCAAGGCTTACTCATTCCTACCTATAGGGAGATGTACTGTGCCATCACCCAGCCTGCACATCTAGGACACAGGGAACTAACACCTGCATGGAGAAGCACACACTGGATTCCAGTAGAGCAACTTCTCAAGGATTCCGCAAAAGGGTAGGAATAGCTAACGGTCTAGAAAGCAGCAAGTTTTACTGACTTCCATCGATGGTAACAATACATTGATGGTAGCACACAGGTACTACTAGTGCCAACTCTGAAAAATAGCTCTTCACCATTATAAAAGAGAAAAAAAAAACAGAGGAGGCAAAATAACCATGAGAGGAACTAAACACTGTTGTATGTCCAAAGATTTTAAAAGAGGTAACTAAGAACCTATATTACAGTTACTGAAGTGAATAAACTTAGAACAAGAGAGGAAATAAGTTAAGAATTACAGTAAGATATGAAGCAAACATGAGACGAACTCAGTTATGTTTTTAGTAATTCACAAAGCCTCCAAAGTTGAGGTGGCAAATCAAGAGGTTAATTTGGGTGCTTGTGAGTGACAATTAAGGTTAACATTAGTAGATACAATCTCATACAGGGAAGGCAGGGCACATGGAAATGCTACATACTGCATCAAACACTTTATGTTCTCTTCACATAGTCCTCACCACTCCAATTAAATGCTTGTGTAACTAAAGGACAAAACAAAAATATTACCAGAACAAATCTTGCATCTATAGAAACCCACTAGTACAAACCAGGTCTGTGTGACTTCCCATTTCATAATACATAAACCTTCTCCCTCACTCTTGCCCTCTCATTCCCACTCCTGCTTGTATTTAGAACTGTATGCTGTAGGCTAACCCAAATGGAATTCACCTCTAATTACATCAACCAACTTCTAAAGCAGAACCTGAAACAGAAGGATAAATAGATAAAATTTTCTAAGAAGCAAAAAATGTCTGATTGATTTAGGTGGCATAGCACAACCTTATAATCTCAGCATTTAACAAGTCTGGAGGACCACCCATGAAATTGAGGCTGGCGTGGTATAAATTTCAACTTGCCTATGGTTACAGAGTTAAGGCTGTATCTCCAGGGTTAGGGTGGGGGATTCTGACATCTAGTCCTAGAAAAGGGACATGAAAAATTGTAGGTTTTGTGTGTCAAATGCCAGCATTCCTATTCATAGAATGAATTTATAAGAGTAGCCCAGTATTCACTGGGAACAAATATAAGCAAGTAGGTTGGCTGAGTCATCTCTATTTCCCCCTCTAAGATGAGTTACTTGTAGTTAAGAATATGAGATACTTCCAGTAAAAGAGCAAGAAATCTGAGGCAAATGAATAAGACACTGCTAATAAACTTTTGGCACTACCTATTGTTCTAATAAATTGTTACACTACCAATCATCATTGGTTAATCCTACTTAGTAATTACCAATAGAATCAATAAACTTGGTTCCAGACTTTTACTTCTCTGTATAATTTTTTAAAAATAGTTTCTAAATTCTGAACCTATTGATTTTGTACAAAATGACCCTAGGTAAAAACATCTTTTCTTTGGTTTCCCAATCTGTATAATGAAAAAATTGAACTATATATATATATTTTTTTACTTTTATCTCAGATTATCTCCTGGAAATTTAAAAATATTAAAAATGTATGATTAGTTTTTTAAAAACATAAATATATCAGGAACTCAATATGTAAACAAAATGATTTGCTTATAATAGAAATGTGTGTAATATTTTTCTATAATTTTACTACCTCAGTAATACAATGATTATTGATAAGTTAAAGGCGGTTGTTATCCACTTTGCCATTTCTCTTCCCCTTTCTGACTCTTGCCTATGCCAGTTCAAACTCATTCTCAAAGCCTGAGAGAGATTCTTCACATTCTTCAATTACCTGGAGAGAACTGTAAGATTCACTTACAGATTTAGTACTGTAAAACAAGTTAGGTAGCATAAAAATGAATGTGGTCTCTTAGACTAGACCTGCTCTCTCCCACTGAGTCATGCATGCTCAGGGTGCCAGGCCATATTTAGATGTGATTACCTAAAGCAGACGCATTGGTTTTTCACATGTGCATAAGTTTAGACATGCAGGTCACATTTAGGAACTCTGAAGTACATAACAGGATAGGAGGCAGTGGGTATGGAAATAATTCCTCAAGAGGAAGGGATGTGCATGAATAGTATACAGGAGAGAAGTGCCCTGTATCAAGAAAATTTCTCTTTGCAGCAGATGGAGACAATTATAGAAAACCACAAAATGTAGAATTGTGGAGCTCTGTCTCAATAGATACATCTATAATACAATTCCTGCACCTCTCAGGGATCATTACTGAAGAAAAAGCAGAAAGATTGTAAGGATAAGGGAGTTTGCTAAGAAGATAGGTTTCTTAGTAATATGAAAAGCTACACCCATAAAGTCTCACCAACATAACTACTCAAACGTGAGCTGAACAAGTTGAGCTACTATAGGATATTCTATCCCTATATAAAGAACTGCCAGCAACTAAGGAATGTGAGAATGGAAAAAGACTTTCCCCAGGGAAGAACATACGAATTGGTTATTGTTATTGTTCAATAACAAATGGTCAACCCTGAACAGACACACACACACACACACACACACACACACACACACACACACACACACACACACACGCACACTTGTTACATTATACAGACATTGAAGGTTATACATCTGCGTTTATATCAACTGATGTAGGATGAAACCAAAATGATTGAAAAAAGAAGCCATGATTCTCATGCATGCAAACGGATTTTTTTGTTTGTTTGTTTGTTTTTGTTTTTTGAGACAGCGTTTCTCTGTGTAGCTCTGGCTGTCCTGGAACTCACTCTGTAGACCAGACTGGCCTCGAACTCAGAAATCCACCTGTCTCTGCCTCCCAAGTGCTGGGATTAAAGGCATGTGCCACCGCTGTCTGGCTGAAATGGAATTTTTATAAAGGAGTTGCAAAAATATTTGTTCTGAAATACATTTATCATATGAGATTTTAATGAGCAACCAACAGGTAAGAGCAAAACTTCTCATTTAATAGTGCCTAAACAATGGAGTACTATTCAGCCATTAGAAACAATGAATTCATGAAATTCTTAGGCAAATGGATGGAGCTAGAGAACATCATACTAAGTGAGGTAACCCAGACTCAAAAGGTGAATCATGGTATGCACTCACTAATAAGTGGTTATTAACCTAGAAAACTGGAATACCCAAAACATAATCCACACATCAAATGAGATACAAGAAGAAAGCAGGAGTGGTCCCTGGTTCTGGAAAGACTCAGTGAAACAGTATTTGGCAAAACCAGAACGGGGAACTGGGAAGGGGTGGGAGGGAGGACAGGGGAAGAGAAGGGGGCTTACGGGACTTTCGGGGAGTGGGGGGGGGCTAGAAAAGGGGAAATCATTTGAAATGTAAATAAATTATATCAAATAAAAAAAAAAAAAGAAATAGAACAATTACTGTTTAGAAAAATAGGCAACAAAATGTGAATTTATTGAAAGAAGTCTGTGCAACTACTAAGCTTAACACTTATTAAAAATCATGTTTCATATTGTTTTCTCACTATGATCAGAATTAAATTTTTAAAGAACATACTTAATATTGATGCTAAAATTCTAATCTTCCAAAATAAAGTGGCAATTATAAAATAGAGAACTAATTCTATAATAACATTTAGTCATTAAAACCAAAATCTGATAGCTGAGAACTTTGCTTAGTGAGAAAATGTTTATAACACAAGTATGAAAAACTGAATTAAGACCACTAGACTCCATGCAAAACTTGATGCTGTATATGGCAAAGACTTTTTATGTAGAATTATTTTGGGGGATGAGTCATCTGTAAGAGATTATTAAAGTAGCTTACTATTTATTTTTCATGAAAAACTTTCAAGACAATCCAAAACTTCTTTTTTTTCCTGTTTTATGAGGAGATAGGTAGATCTGGCTTATTTTTTCATTAATTAATTTATTTATTCATTTTACATCCTGATCGCTGCCCTCCCCTCCAGGCCCCTCCCTCACACAATCCCCAGCTTCATCCCTCACCCTCCTCCCAACTCTAAAAAAGAACAGTGAACAGCTACAGCCAACAGCAATATTTGTATAATGATGATGACGATCATCAACACTGACCACCAGTATACACTTTTACAGGCAGCTGGGAACGGGTGTGTGGCTTTCTCTGTCATCTAATATGGAACCTCCACTATTAAGTGATAACTACTTGGTTGATGTCATATATATTTGATAGCATTTAATTTCCTACCTCTATTCTTTAAACTACCAGTCAGCTTTAAGACTTTAGCTATTCTTTATTCTTACTGGAACCAATCTTTTCAGAATGTTGTTTCTTCTACATTTAATGTTAGAATCACACTGAAAGGGTAAACTTGCCAAAAAAAAGGGGGGGGGGAATTAATAATCATCAAGATGGTCTTATATTTATCAAGTTACTAAAAACCCTTTTAGGTTTTTGACACTGTGGTCAGTCATCAAATCACATAATAAATATCTTGACCATAGAAGTAAGTCTAAGAGGTGGTTGTTATACTAATTCCATCCTAAATTCCTTTAGCTTACAAGTGATTTGTTGTAGGAGGGAATGGTACTAACTGGCAAATCCCTACGCACCATGTTGCTGACTCGCTTTTTGCTCAGCACTACCAAATATGGAAGCACTGGAATAATAAACTATTTACAAAATAAATAAACAATTCTTCAAACATGAAATATACTTGAAAACCTTTCTATATTATACATAACACTCCTGAAAAAGAGCATATAATTTGATCTTGCCTTGATATCCCTAGGCTGGTAAACTACTGTGAAGGAGAAGTTAAGCAATGCCCTCTGACTGCAGTGAAGGGGAAAGGAAGAAAGTATACATGGGAATGTGTGAACTGAGAATCACTAGTTTATAACCTTGCTCCTTCATTCATTTGGGGAAAAAGCACCCAGCACTGTGTGGCATATTCTGGATTACTTGTGGGTCTGTCTGTCTTCCATCTCAGGCTTCTTAGCAGAATACCACAAAGAACTAGGGAGAAAATGAGCAACAAATGTTTAAGAGAACAGGAATGGTAAGTGAAGACAGGGATAATCATCACACAATGGAAATCACAGTTTTGTTGGTGCTGAATTCAGAACACCTTTTGGGGGAATGTGAGGTTATGTCTAGGTTGAGAAACTACTGCAATTAGGCACAGTATGGAAGATGACTTTATAAAAAATATGCAATTTAAGCAAATGGGTGTTTGGTTTGGCATTTAGAGATCTGAACAAGGAAGGAAGGAAGATGGTGTGACCTCCCGAGATACAGATACGGGGAAGATACGGGAAGTACCTTGTTGACTCTGTGAGACTTTATTGATGGCTCTAATGCACTTTCACTGCTCTCTCTCTCTCCACTCTCTACAATTCCTCCTGCCCCAAATACATCCTTCTCATTTCATGTCTAAAAGGACATTTTCTCAAAGGGTAATATATTGGAAATATTTACCAATAGGATATTTTCTATGTTTATTCTATAAAAATCTTCAAATGGCACACAATTTAAAATTCATTTTGGAGAAGCAAAAATAATAACAAATATAGGCATCTAAATTCATAAAAACAAAACATTCTACTTGAGCCTTGAGTAAAAACTTTGTCATTATTTGATACAACATATGCAGCAGTATTACTAATATATATAATATTAAGCTTTTCTCAAAGAATATGATCACATGTGGGAAGAACAATAAGGTGCTTCCCTAAAATCAGAGGTTTTAAAGTCAGAAATGCTTTTCATTGAGGATTGAGGCAGCTTTTGGTCCAACCCATCCACAAATTGCTTAAATTTAAAGCATTTAAATTTAATGATTTAAATTAAAGATTTGCTTCTGTATTCCTGAACATCTGCTGTGCACTGTTAAACTGTTGTCTTTAGCAAGAACCCTTCAGAAAGTCTTCGCTCTTCTCTGTTGTCTGAGAGTTTTCATTTAAAGTTTTCATACTGTTAAAAAAACCCTCTATTTTTGTATCTAAATTACTTAGAAAACACCATGATCTCTGCTTGGCTTCATTGTTGTAGTTACAGAGAAATGGCAATGAGAGAAACATGGAAAAAAATTCCTAAGACTTCAATAAATGAGATTATTCCAAGTGACCAACATATTTTTCTTCTCTTCTTTGTAAAAGAAATAAAGAAGATAACTAGGTCAAACAAGATGATCTTTATATCGTCTCCATTGTATATACAGTCAATTGCAGATCTTCCTAGGAAGTGAGGGATCTTGCAGGTAACATCTTATTTTCATGGCAACACTGACAGTCCAGTATGGTAGAAAATATGTGAAGCAGTGAAATCATCAGAGAAATAAATAAAATTTATTCTCTCCAATGGAGAGAAAATGGCAAGTAGAGGACATGAAACTTAGACAAGGAATATAGTGAGTTTAAAGTACACTGTCTTCAGTTTGCTCAAAGGGGAAACTTAAATTTCTAGGCTTCATTCATTTTTCTCATTGAAACAATTAAGTGAATGATCTGAGGCACAGGAGACATATATATCTTATCCTTTTATAGTAATTTTACACAGCCATTTTTACTTACAGTATGATGGTCCTGAGATGGTAAGAAACCGGTAAATGCATATACGAATGCAGTAATGGTCACAGAAGCTTGTCTCTTTCTAAAATAATCCAACTGAATGTTATCTGAAGAAAATGACAGACATTTTGACATATCCTCCTCATTCCTCCTTGGTACAATTTGTTGGAAGAGACTGATCCAAGGATTTGGTCTGACATTTTGAAATCAGTTGTACATTCATGTTTGAAGCAATTTGTTAACAGCAACATTAAGCTGGTTATATGACAATCATAAGTGCTCCCTTAGGAATTAGTATGCAGAAATATGCTACTGTGCAGATACTGCCCACTCCACCCTGACTTCTGTGGGTCAGCAACTGTCCTGCAATGCTCTGATGACTCATTCTAATTGCTAAGTTGAAGAGCAGAAGTTTGTATACATTCAAGGCCAGCCTGGGCTACATAGTGAGGTTCAGGTCAACAGAAAATGATATGCTAATATTCTGTCTCAAAACAGCCAACCTACACATTTGTCATATGTTCTGATTTGTTAAGACCAAAAATTGTACAATGATGGGGTATTTAAATCACTCTTCTTCTGGGCTTTATTGTGATTAGTTATTGTCTAAATTAATAATACTGACTCCCAATTACACTGGTCATATGGAATTCCTTTCTTTTATTGCTACATTATACACTCACCACATCAAGGATATCCATGTGAAATTACACTCTGGAAATGCAGAGTAAAACTCTTGAAACCTGTGATTTCATTATATCCTTTAAAACAAAATTATCTTCTTTTGTAACATATTCTAGCTATGGATTTCATCTTATTAAATCTAAGAAGATATTTGTTTTCTGGTATTAATGTTTTAAAAATAAGTTAATTGAGCATTCATCACCTGCCAGTCTTGGAAGTCATCAATATCAAGGAGCCAAGAAATGCAATCCAACAGAACAAAAAAACCTAATTATTAACAAGGCTCTTCTCAGGGGGAATCTTGCAGACACCTCACTGAAATGTCCTTGGTCACCTAAAGGTAAAGGAAATTATAATTACACAAAAAATGCTCTAGGATGCCTTCCTTGAGGTGAAAATAATTCAGCCCCATGTTATAAGAATGGCATAATATTTATCTCCAACTTCTCTCTCAATGCATCTCCCCACATTCTTAGAAAATGAACACTACAGGTCACCATTTAGTCTCTCTTAGTAAATGATGGCTGTTCTTTACATGGACACACTAGCCATCATGGAGACATCTTCAGGCGTGGTCTGATGTGGAGGTGCTTTTGTAATACAGAATGGCTCAACGCTGCTATGGCTTTTCACTGCTCATGGATGGGTGATATGTTCATGTATATTTTTAAAATCACTGATCTCTGTCCTCCCTTGCTGTCAGTCCACTGTCATGTTCTGCTGTCGCTAGCCTGTCTTTCTCACACTGCTCACCTGCTGGCAGCTAATACATGGCATAAACAAGGCCTCTGAAACTGAATTAGGAATTGGTGCTGAGTACTGGCTAGACTTTGGTATATGAATTCTAGTTATTCTTTAAATCTAGGTATGTCATATTCAGAACACACCTAACTTTATCCAAATACTAATGTGGTATGTGCACGTGGTGTGTGAGTGCATGCATGCATGCGTGTGTGTGTGTGTGTGTGTGTGTGTGTGTGTGTGTAGTAGAAAAAGAGGAGACCAGAAAGGAGAGAGAGGGAGAAGAAATCAAAGAGAAAGGCAGAGACAGAAAGAGATATGTGATCAAACTTGAATCATAAATTACTGTCTATCAAAAAAATCACATACAGAACTTTTCCTCAAATCTTCAAGGGAAGATCCTTTAATTGTTAAAGTCAAGTCACATTTTAATCTTCAACTTAAACTCTATGACCTTAATTAACCTCTTATCTTCTTAACACTCACCACTATGGAATACTTTTGTCACTGTTACCCTCCTGACTCTAATTTCAATCTTGAATCTTTATATACCTAACTCTTATATATATATGAGAAACAATAGCAGTCGACTTTTGAAGTCAGAAGGAGGGACCACAAAAGGATTCTGAGAAACAGCAGTGTGTAAAACAGGAAGAACTGTGCCTAGAAGCCAAGTAAAGAATGGGTAATCATGTATCAAGGGCTGCTATTAAGGAAGATAAGGACTAAGGAACAACTGTAAGAATGAACCTCAGTGAGGGTCATGACTCAAAATGTTTCCATACCACAGTGTTTTAGAGACTACTAGGAATCAAAGTGGAAGTGTAAAGTATAAACAACGGTTTGGGATGTTTTGGTACTAAGAAAAAGAGAAGGTAGTAGCAGAAAGGAAAAAGAGAAGGGTGTTTGTTTGTTTTTTAAGTAAGAAAGGAAAAGTGGAATGATTCACAAAGAGGAAAACTAAGCCCAAGATAGTGACTTACACCTGTTCCAAAACTTGTAAAATAACTGCAGGAAGGAGGAGGATCAGGGTTCAAGATCATCCACAGCAACAGGGTAAGTTTGGGGTCAGCCTGGGTTACATGAGGCCCCATCATGCCCTTCCACTTGCCACCTCTCACAGAAAAGAAAAGTAATGCACAACAAATAAAGAGCCAGAATTGTCCTTCACTAAATGACAGAAGGATTCTAGAAGAGAAGTGAACAAAAACAAAGTTGTCTTATCCTTAATAGCAACAGGTGTGGAGATAAAGAATGCATATCCAGAAGCACATAACTGAATGACTCAGTGCTGTGAAACTATAAAAGTTTCCCTGATTGTTCTTCAAATCATCAGCTAAGAATGAAGACAGAAGACTTACTTTTAAAGGTTTCAAAACAAAGGTTGAAGGACATGTTGTATTGTCTATATGAAGGAAATCTGGTATGATTAGGAGTATAGATTAAAAGCATTTGAAAAAGGATGAATGGATTCTTTTTATGCGATCCTTTTTTAGTCTGCTGAGTGTAGGCAGAAAGAAAATAAATGTATAAAGTCAGACTGAAGGGATGGACAACAGAACATGGAGTAAATACTTACAAGATTTGAGATCATTTGTAAAATAGTTGTTCTGGTTTCAGCTCTGTTTCTGTGACAAATACTATGACAAAAAGCAAATTAAGGAGGGAAAGGGTACGTTTCATTTTGCACGTCACAGACCATCACTTAGGAAAGTCAGGGCAGGAGCTCAAGGCAGAAACCTGGAGAGATGCATCAAGGAGGAACACTGTCTCATTCTCTGCCTTGGTCCCAGGCTCATGCTCGGCTATCTTTATTCAGGACCACCCTTCTAGAGATGATGATACCCTCAATGGGCCGGGGCCCCCTACATTAATTAGCAATCAACACAGTCCTCCAAATATATATTGACAAATCAATCTGATCTTGGCAATTCCTCATTTGAGGCTGTCAGACAACTAACTGTATCAAATTGATGATAATTAAACCTAAGATAATAGTAAACATAATCATGGAATATTTTCATTAAGTTGGATAAAGAAAGAAAAAAATGGACAGGAAAAAAGTGAAAAGCTGGCTTAATCAATGGACAGCAAATTCTAGTAAAGAATTGTTTGAGCAGAAATAACAAAGATAATCAGTAAACTTTACTCCATGTTTTTATTAAACTGACCTCTTGATAGAGTATGTTTCCATATGTTGACTATAGGAAGGTAGTGTGCTGGAGATAAGTCTCTATATTCAGGAAAATGTAGATGTGCTAGTGGTAAATAAACAGAGTGAAAGAGTTAATGATGAAATAATCATGAATTTATATTCTGTTATAAGTAGACCTCTAAGCTCTTGGAAAATATAGATTCCTTCAATCAATCACTATATTGACCCTATGAGACAAGGTAAACGTAATCAAAACTCCAAAAGAACCTAGGATCATAGTCATTCCAATGGCACTAGACTTATGCTAGTATATGTGAATCAGATATATGTATATATAGCCAAACATTTAATAGCTTCCCCATTCTCAAGTGTTTATTACTTATTATGAAACACTTTCTAGCAAACTTTCTATATAGCAGTCTAGCTTATATGAATTGGCCATGAGAGGCTGAGAAGAGCTAAAGGCAGCAACAAATGCCAATAGCCCAATATTGCTAAAATCCCACCTGAAGGGTACCCTCAGAGTTTTAACAAATAGCAATGTTATACTCAATCATCACTTACTGTATTAGAGACGTGCTTTTACCAATTCTCTGATTAATATGTACTGCATTACATTATATAGTCTGTTAGTTTATTATCAACATTTATCATTAATATGTATTAATGATACAATTACATATTGTTTTAATTTTATTCAAATTCACTAAACACCATCTGTATTGGGAAAAGAATATAAGGTTTTAACACCTGTTCTTTTTAGTAATGTCAGGTATTTTGCTGTTGGAACTGCTAAATATTTTTCAACATCTTTACAAAATAATACCTTTTTGAAACTGCAGGCATTAACATTGTTTATTCAAATAATAACTTCTACTGTATAAGTTTGAATAATATAAGGCAAATTACTGTTTTAACATTTTTCAATGGGAAAAGGACTGAAGCCCTGAGGGCCAACAGAAAGAATGGAAATAGGCACCTCAGGAGATAGGAAGAGAGGGCACCCTCCAGAATGCACCAGAGACCTGGGAGCTGAGAGACTCTCAGGACTCAAAGGGAAGGACCTTAGATGAAATGCCCAACAGAAGGGGGAGGGAACTTATAGAGCCTGCCTCCAACAGGAAGACAGGGCCTCAAATGATGCAGAGGGGAGCCATCCTATAATCTGACCCATAATTATTCCTGTCTGAAAGAATTACAGTGATGGAAATGGAGAGGAGCCTGAGGAATAGAAGGACCAGTGACAGGCTCAAAGTGGCATCCAGTGCAAGGGAAGGTCCCAAGGCCTGACACTATTAGTGAGGCTATGGAGTGCTCACAAAAAGGGACCTAGCATGACCACACTCTGGAAGACTCATCAAGCAGCTGTAAGAGTCAGATGTAGCTATTTGTTCCAAACCAAAGAAGAGAAGTGGCTGAACCCTGTTGTTGAATTAGAGAAAGGCTGAAAGAAGTTGAGGAGGAAGGCAACCCTGTAGGACTAGCAGTCTCAATTAACCTGACCCCCAAGAGCTCTCAAACACTAGACCACCAAACAGGCCACATACACCAGTTGATATGAGGCTCCCAACACACATACAGTAGAGGACTGCCGTGTCTATGTTCATTCAGAGATAATACACCTAACTCAAGAGACTGGAGGCCCCAGGGAGTTTAGTGGTCACGTGTGGTGGGGAGGTGGGGACATTCATGTGGAGACGGGGTTGGGAGGAGGTATGGAATGTGGAACAGTAGAGAGTGGATGGAAGTAGGAGGGGAGTAAAATATGGAGTATAAAAAATTAATTAATTTAATTTCAAAAGTTCAATAATGCCATGGGCTAAGACTTACTTACATGTTATCTTGGTCATAATATTTCTTAATCTCTTATTTAGCAAAGTTTCCCACTCTTGGGCCTTCCTTCTTGTTAAGCTTCATATGGTCTGTGAGTTGTATCATGGGTATTCTGAAATTTTTGTTTAATATCCACTTATTAGTGAGTACATACCATGCATATCAATTTGGGTCTCAGTTAATCAGTATAATTTCTAGTTCCAATCATTTGCCTGCAAAAGTTATGATGTCCTCATTTTTAATAGCTGAGTAGTATCCCAGTGTGTAAATGAACCACATTTTCTATATCCATTCTTCCATTGAGGGACTTTTGAGTTGTTTCCAGGTTCTGTCTATTACAAGTGAGGTGGCTATGAACATGGATCCTTGTGATATGGTGGTACACATATCCTTGTGATATGGTGGACCATCTTTTGGATATATGCCCAGGAGTCGTATAGCTGGGTCTTCAGGTAGAACTATTTCTTCCCAATCCAAAGCTACAACTTTTGCAAATCATCCCTTAAATGACAACATATCTATAATTCATAAAATAACCAGAGCTATCCATCCCAACCTAGAGGAGTGGGACAATAAACTTCCTTACTTGCTTCTTGCTGGATTGGAGAGAATAATATGCTTCTGGAGGCACAAGAGGAAATAGGAAAAATGGTTTTGCCAAAGAAAGACTAGGTGGCATCATTTACTGTCCAGTTTTTATGTACTGGTAAAGAGCATGGCTTAGATGAAGCCTATAAGATTCTGAAAGGCTGACTGGGCAAGCTAGCTGTTTTGGAAATGCTCTGGCTGTTCTGGAAATGTCCTGGAAGCAAGTCTTAGACGAAACAGCTTCAATGTAGTTGAGGTAGCATTTAGCATGGAGCTAATATGGAAGGTCGCAGAATCTCAGCATCCTAGAGAGTGAATCCTATCAGGGATGTCTTTCTCATCTTCTATTGTAATATATAAACACATATCACAGTAAAGACATTTGTATGGAACGTATAATGCATACAGATCAATTAAGGATGATCAATGAAAAAACAGACAACTGTCTTTTTTAAGCGGTTAGTTTGATCACAAAAAGAAATTAAAATATAAATTTTTATTCATGCCACCTCAATGGATGGTAGGTGTTAATTCATGAGAAATTTGTATCCAGTAAGATTTATTGGCTGCATATAGACATTTAAGTGTCAGCTAGTCCCAGAGCTGTCTCTGTATACAGAGATCCATATATATCATCTTTTTTTATTATTTTCTTTATTTATATTTCAAATGTTATCCCCTTTCTTCCTTTTCCTTCCAAAAATCCATCCCCTCTCCTCCTGATCACTAACCCACCCACTCCCACTTTTCCTGTCCTGACATTCCCCTACACTGGGTAATTGAGTCTTCACAGGACCAAGGGCCTCTCCTCTCATTGATGTCCAACAAAGCTATCCTCTGCTACATATGCTGCTGGAGCCATGGGTCCCTCCATGTGTACTCTTTGGTTGGTGGTTTAGCCTCTGGGAGCTCTGGGGTTACTGGTTGGTTCATATTGTTCCTCCTCCTATGGAGCTGCAAACCACTTCAGCTCATTGGGTCCTTTCTCTAGCTCCCTCATTGGGGACCCAGTGTTGAGTCCAATGGTTAGCTGAAAGAATCCCCTCTGCATTTGTCAGGTACTGCCACGACCTCTCATGAGACAGCTATATCAGGCTCCTGTCAGCAAGTACTTGTTAGCATCCACAAAAGTTCTGGGTTTGGTACGTGTATATGGGATGGATCCCCAGGTGGGGCAGTCTCTGGATGGCCTTTCCTTCAGTCTCTGCTATACATTTTGTATCTCCTCCCACAGGCATTTTGTTTCCTCTTCTAAGAAAGACCAAAGTATCCACACTTTGGTCTTCCTTCTTCTTGAGCTTCAACTGGTCTATGAATTATATCTTGGGTATTCCTAGCTTCTGAGCTAATATCCACTTGTCAGTGAGTGCATACCATGTGTGTTCTTTTGTGACTGGGTTATCTCACTCAGGATGATATTTTCTAATTCCATCCATTTGCCTAAGAGTTTGATGAATTCATTGGTTTTAATACTGAGTAGCATTCCATTTTGTAAATATACCACATTTTCAGTATCCATTCCTCTGTTGAGGGACATATGTGTTCTTCCCAGCTTCTGACTATTATAAATAAGGATGTTATGAACATAGTGGCACATGTGTCCTTATTACATGTTGGAGCATCTTCTGGGTATATGCTCAGGAGTGATATACCTGGGTCCTAAGGTACTATGTCCAATTTTCTGAGGAACTGCCAAACTGATTTCCAGAAGATGGAAAGATCTCCCATGCTCGTGGATTGGCAAGATTGATATAGTAAAAATGGCCATCTTGTCGAAAGCATTATACAGATTTAAAGCAATTCCCATCAAAATACCAACACAATTCTTCATAGAGTTAGAAAGAGCAATTTGCAAATTCATCTGGAATACATCATCTCTCTTGTTGATCCTGTCAAATTTCTTATTATCCATAGCCAAAATCTTTAGGGTGTTTGCCTTTGTCATGTCTGATTTTTATCAACTTCTCTTTTCCTATGGAAATATAGACATAACCTCCCTCTCAGTATAACATATTTTCTGTTTTCCATTCTGACATTTAATAAACAGGCTGGTTTAGTTCAGCAGTTTATTCTACAACCCAATGTCTTATTAGCAGCTGTAGTTTTTTTATATTGGGAGGGGTACACTTTTATCTCAGGTTAGTTTGGTTCTAAGGCCTGTATTTGGTACCAATTTGTTGCTGGAATTTCCAACCCTAATAGCCCATATAAAAAACATACAATACAGTTATAATTATATGCTATATGTCTATATTAGGCAGATCTAACACCATACTAATTTTTCCCAGTGATAAGACCACTTGTTACTTGTGATCTCTCCAGGCCCTGTGGTTCTGGTCCATTGCAACTTCTTCCTCTTTCTCTATCCTCTCTCATCCTCCTCCCTCCCTCCTTTCCTCCCCCTCTCCCCTCCCCCATCCCTACCCCCACTTCTTGATCCACCAGTCTCACCTTTCCCCTCCACTGCCCAATTATAGGCTCTGGCCTTTTTTGACCAGTTAAAATGGGGAGAAGGTTCACATGAGATCACCTGAGTATGTGATAGGGTTCTTATCAAGAGGAAACCCTCTTAAGAAAAATAGAATTAACACCAGAACAAAACAATATAAGGCTAACCCACAACAGGAGGCCATATCCAGGAGTTGACAGAGACCTAGAATAGAGCTACACTAACAGCAGTGGGGATAAGGAAGCTGAAGAGGCCACCTCCTGCAGCTAGACAGGAACCCGCATGGAGCAATAGAGACCCACCCTCAAAACTTTTTACCCAAAATTTACCCAGTCTACAAGAAATGCAGGTATAGAGCAAAGATTGAAATAACAGCTAAACAATAACCAGTCCAACATGAGACCAATCCCATGTGCAAGCACCAATCCCTGACACTATTAATTCTACTTGCAGACAGGAGTCTGGCATGACTGTCCTCTGAGAGGCCAGATTCACCAACTGATTCAGACAGAGGCATCTGGCGGTATGGTGCTTAGAAAGTCATATGGAAGAATAGGAAGAAGGATCTTAGACCCTGAGAAGGAAAGGGAGTCTAAGAGCAAGAGCAACTGGACCCTTGGGGCTCTCAAATATTAAGCCACCCACCAGAGAACATGCAGGAGTTGGACCTAGGCCTCCCCTGACTTATATAGCAGATGTCCTGCTTGGTTTTCATGGGGGGGGGGGCTCTGAACAACTAGAGCAGAGGCTATCTCAAAGGCTGTTGGCTGTACATGAGATATGTTATTTAAGCTGTGCTGCCTTGTGTGGCTTCAGTGGGAGAGGATGCATTAGCCTCACAGGGACTTCATGTCCCAGGATGGGGGATACCCAGGGGGCCCTCACTTTTTCAGAGTAAAAGGGGAATGAGGCTTGGGAGAAGGAGAAGAAGAGACAGGGAAGAGGTGACTGGGAGGGTGACAGTGAATGGGATGTAAAGTAATAAAGTTAAAAAAATTAAATTTAATATAATGAAAAATTTTAAAAGAATAATACTAAATTCAGACAGAAAGCAAATCTCAACAGATAAAGAAAAACTGAAATAGCATATTGTATTCTACCTGAACATCATACAGTGATGATGGATATCAACAATAAAAGAAATGGACAAAAGTACACAAAACCATGGAAAATTAACAAATCACCTCTGAATGACCGAAATCAAGAAAAAATTTAAAACCTTTATAAGACTGGATAGAAATGAAATCACAACATACAAAATGTACAAGACACAATGAAGGCAGTTTTAAGACACACGTTGATACCACTGAATGCCTATGATAAAGAAACTGGAATTTCTTTATCTGGCATATTATTATATTCTTTATTATATAAAGAATATAATAATAATTCAATATTATACTAGAAAGCTCTATAAAAATACCTTAGAAAAGTAGAAAGGAAGAAATAATCAGACTCAAGGATGAAATGAACTAATCATAAACAAGTACAAAAATTAAAAAACCTGCAGAGATTTACCATATTCAAGTATCAGTAGAATTAATATTGTGATGTGTAGAGGATTGCCAGGCATGCACTCCACCTCAAATGTGATCTGCTATGTTGTTGTACAGGTAGGAGCAAATGCTATCCTACCAAAAGTAATCTACAGATACAATGAAAACTCCATCAAATTTACAATACAATTTTTCACTGAAAATAAAATCTTAAACATCATATGCAAACAAAAATCCCAGGATTAGTAGAGCAATCCTTAATATAAACAAATGGCAAGGGGCATCACCATTCCAGATTTTAAGTTGTATTACAGAGGTCTAGTTATTTGAAACAAAGAAAGAACAACAAAAGCCCAGCATGGTGTTTGTATAAAAACAAACAATAGGAAATGAAGACTCAGACATAATTTCACATACTTACATATACCTGCTTTTTTTTTAAAATAAAGAAGCCAAAAATATACAGTGAATAAAAGACAGCATTTTTAACAAATGGTGCTGCTCAAACTAGATAGTGTTTATAGAAGGCTGAAAATAGTTCATTATCTATTACCATGGACAGAACTAAATTCAAAATGAATCAGGGACCTCAGTATAAGATCAGAAAACCTGAACCTAAGAGAAGAAAAAGGGTGGAATCAGACTAAATTTATTGGCATAGGAAAAGGTTTGCAGAAGAAGACACTAATAGCATAGACTAGACTAACAATAAAAAAGTGGTACTCCCTGAAAATATGATTCTGCAAGGCAAAGGACATAATCATTCAAACAAGGAGGCAACCTACAGAGTAAAATAAAAGTCTTTACCAACTGAATACCTGACAGAGAGTTAGTAGTAGAATATACAAAGAACCAATAAAAACGAACATCAAGAAACCAAATTCCTCAATTTTAGAATGGGGTAAACAACCGATGAGAAAGTTCTTAAAAGATGAAAGACAAATGGTTGAGAAACACTTATAAAAATGTTCAAAATCCCTTGCTTAGCTTTCAGGGAAATGTAAATTCAAAGTTCTTTGAGGTTTTATTTTACCCTAGCAAGAATGGCCAAGATCAATAATATAAATGTCAACATATGCTGGCAAGGAGACAAGGAAGGGAATCTTAATTCACTGTATACACACTAGTATAACCGATATGGAAATAAGTATGAAGGTTACAGAGAAAGCTGCCCACTCTGGAAATACCCAATGAACTCTACATTCTACTTGTTGGACACTTGCTCTACCATGTTTATTTCTGCTCTACTCATAATAGCCAGAAACTGTGAACAGCCTAAATATCCATCAACTAATGAATGAGGAAATGGTGTTACATTTACATAATGAAGTATTAGTTATAAGCTAAGAAAAATGAAATTACAAAATTTGAAAATAAATGGAGCCAGAAAAATCATCCTGAGTGAGGTAACTCAGAAGGAAAGCGGCAAAAATTGTATATTTTCTCTTACATTTAGATGTAATGCGTACCACAACCTAACAAGAAGTTAGGTACCTATTGAGGATCCAGGGGAGATAAGAGGATTTTCGAGGAAAGGAAAATAAAGAGAAAATTGGAATAGAAGGATGAAACGGAGCAGTGGATGGAAGGACAGGGTAAGGGGGATATGAGAGGGGACAGCAAATGCTATTTGAAAAGCCTTATGAAACTTACCACTGAATAAACTACCTAAATAAAATATACAAATAATGAAAGGAATTTGAAAAGAGTAACCATATAAACAAGACAACAATGCTCCCAACTTATGCTCCATCCAAGCAAAATCCCCAGTAGCGGAAATGAATTATACCTTGTTGAGTTATTGGCCAAATGGGGAGACTATCCATCCAGCCCACACCAGCCACCCGACCTCCAGCCACCTGACCTCCAGCCACCCGACTACATCCATGTGCATGCACAGGTGCCAAACAAATGTTCCAAGTAACTGACAAAGGCTTGTGGGTACCTTGCACAATCTGACCGTAGGCCCTATTGCTGAAAACACAGTTTACTTATAACACAAAACATTAAAAACCAAAAACAAAACAAAACAAAGACAAATAGGTGCCCATCTAGAACTTTCACCCCAGATATCATTCACGGTGCTGAAAGGTACTTTGCATGCTACAGGAGGAGGAAACAGAATCATCAACATAACCCACTGACAACGCCTGCACCTATGCCACCACCTGCCTACAAATGATACTGGTATAATAGTGGCACAAATTGAATCTGACACTAGGAAGTTATGGACTCTATACTAAAAGCTACCACATTATCCTGAAGAAGGAAAACAGTAATAAAATGACACACAGTTATCAGACCATCATCAGCCCTCATCACAGATTGTGCTTCTTACAGTACATGGTATTAACAGAGAGCCACAACTAAACAATACACAGAGAGTTAGAGGCTTCAACGTACTCAGCCATAAATAGAATGTCTTTATCAGGCCCTTCCACTCAAGACTCAGGGATGTATGAAGAAAAAGAGGAAAAGAACCAGAGGTGCTGGATGACTTCAAGTAAACAGCATCCTGCAGACACAACATAGTTGATATACACATGGACTCCAGGAATTGTGGCTGCACACAAGTTTAAACCAGAATAAAATCCTAGCATGGAAAACAAGAGTGGGCATAAAGATCTAATCCTTACCAAGAAGCTATTTCCAATTGATAACCTGCCGGGAAAGAGAAAATCAGTCTTCTCCAATGCAGTGGCATTAATATATCAACCACACTCTATGTGCTCATATGTTTGCAGGCTTTCTGTTTTGTCTGGACTTACATCTATTTAGTCTTGTTGGTTTTAGTTTGATTTTCATTTTTATTTTAATTGAGAAATTTAGACAGAGGGATAGAGAACATGAAGGTTGGGAAGGAACTGAGAAAAGTAGGGGAAATGTATATAAAAACATTTCTAAAAAAAAAATCAAAACTAGGTAAGAAGTATCAACCTACAGCAAACGCTGGGACAACTGAGGAGTGCGGATACATACTATGGATATTAAGTCACTTCAGAGAGAGAGCAGTAAAACATTTCTCTTTTGTTAAAATTGTTTCTTTTATTTTTGAGACTTTAGTATAGTCACATCTTTCCTGCCTTCAAACTGTCCCATATTCCACTATGGCTCTCTTTCAAAACCATGGCCTCTTTTCCATGATTCACTATCACATACATATATGTATACTGTCTAAATATGAGCTGCACACTGATAACAATAGACTTGACAAACAGAATGGGAGCAGGTGCTTGAGGTCGCAAGACTACACAAAGAGCTACAGGGGCCTAACGAACACTGACAGTGGAACAGTCTTCCCCAGGAAAAGAATAAAAGTG
Source organism: Apodemus sylvaticus (assembly GCF_947179515.1). NCBI lineage: Eukaryota > Metazoa > Chordata > Mammalia > Rodentia > Muridae > Apodemus > Apodemus sylvaticus. The sequence goes on from NC_067476.1 coordinate 24,455,881, forward strand.
GCTATCTAATACTTACAGGTCAATACTGATAACATACTAGCTGTCTCCTGCAAGGCTCTGCCAGAGTCTGACAAATATAGAGGCAGATGCTCGCAGCCAACCACTGGACTGAGCACAGGGTCCCAGTGGAGGAGTTAGAGAAAAGACTGAAGAAGCTGAGGGGTTTGCAGCCCCATAGGAGGAACAACAATATCAACCAACTAGACCCCCGAGAGCTCACAGGGACTAAACAACCAACCAAGGCGTATACATGGAGGAACCCACGGATCCAGCAGCATATGTAGCAGAGAATGACCTTGTCAGGCATCAATGAGAGGAGAGGCTCTTGGTGCTACAAAGGCTTGATGCCCCAGTTTAAAGGAATCCAAGGGCAGGGATGCAGGAGTGATAGTCATAGAAGCAGGGGGATAGGAACTGAGGGAAAGGGGATAACATTTAAAATGTAAATAAAGAAAATACCCAATATAAATAAATAAATAACCCTCAATAAGAAAAAACAAAAATAAATAAATAAATAAATGTACAGAAAACAAAAAAATCATATCGAGCAACTTTACAGTTTTTTCTTTCTTTCTTTCTTTCTTTCTTTCTTTCTTTCTTTCTTTCTTTCTTTCTTTCTTTCTTTCCTTTCTTTTGTTCTTTCTTTCTTTCTTTCTTTCTTCCTTTCTTCCTTCCTTCCTTCCTTCCTTCCTTCCTTCCTTCCTTCCTTCCTTCCTTCCTTTCTTTTTCTTTTTCTTTTCTGCATTCTTTGTTTACATTCCAAATGATTTTCCCTTTCCCACTTTCCCCCTCCCCATAAGTCCCATAAGCCCTCTTCCCTCCACCCATTCTCCAACCAACCCCCTCCTACTTTTCTGTCTTGGTAATCCCCTACAATGCTGCATCAAGTCTTTCCAGGACCAGGGCCCTCTCCTTCCTTCTTCTTGGAAATGATTTGATATGTGAGTTGTGTCTTGGGTATTCAGAGCTTCTAGGCTAATATCTACTTATCAATGACTGATTCCACGTGTGTTCTTTTGTGAATGAGTTACCTCACTTAGGATGTTATTTTCCAGTTCCAACCATTTGCCCAAGAATTGCATGAATTCATTGTTTTTAATTGCTGAGTAGTATTCCATTGTGTAAATATAACACATTTTCTATATCCATTCCTCCATTGAGGGACATCTGGGTTCTTTCCAGCTTCTGGCAATTATAAATAAGGCTGCTATGAACATAGTAGAGCATATTATTACATCCTTATTACATGCTGGGGAATCCTCTGGGTATATGCCCTGGAGTGGTATAGCAGGGTCCTCCAGAAGTGTCATGCCCAATTTTCTGAGGAACCTCCAGACTGATTTCCGGAGTGGTTGTACCAGCTTGCAATCCCACCAGCAGTGGAGGAGTTTTCCTCTTTCTCCACATCCTCGCCAACACCTGCTGTCACCTGAGTTTTTAATCTTAGCCATTCTGACTGGTGCGAGGTAAAATCTCAGGGTTGTTTTGATTTTCATTTCCCTAATGACTAATGATGTTGAACATTTCTTAAGGTGCTTCTCAGCTATTCGAAGTTCTTCAGGTGAAAATTCTTTGTTTAGCTCTGTACCCCATTTTTAATGGGGTTATTTGGCTCTCTGGAGTCTACCTTTTTGAGTTCTTTGTATATATTGGATATTATCACTCTGTCGGATGTAGGGTTTACAATTTTTAAATGCCTTTTAAAACATGATTACAGAACAACAGAATTCTAAGTTATCTTAAGTCTCAGTAAACTTTCTGTTCACTAGGAAGAAATATCATTTTTCTAAGTTCAAGTGAAAGTGAAAAGGAATTTCAGAACGTTTCCTTTGCAAAACACCATGCACTAAATACAGGTGAGTCTCCGAACAAGGGTTGTAAAAGTATCAGTATCAGAAAGCAAATAACTGTTAGTGCTTCTGCAGCCCAATGTGGAAGGCTGTGGTCATCAATAAGGTAACAAATACTGTGAAAGGGAAGAAGAAGAAGCCTAAGAAACTAGAATGGGGAACTAAAATCATCTAAAATTAGATTTAACCCTGATTTACATAAAGAACTTACTGTTAAGCATTAAAACTTGTGGCCTCGGCTGAAAGCAAAGCTTCAGAAACATGCTTCACAATTACTTTCTCAACACAACAACCAAACAAAAAAGAATAAAACAACTAAGAGTACAGAAAGAACTCAGTATCTGGAGTAATGACTCACTGATAGGGTGGATACATGATCGACAAAAACTTTTATAAATCACATTATGGAGAGAATTCAATTATCTAAATTAATTATACTGAAAAGTCAAACCTGGCAATACACTTGATTTATGATAAAATATGAAAACACAGTCAAGCACACTGACCTGCTCACATCAGGAAACCTGATGGGAAAATAAATAACTTGACACTTGGGTCTGATAATGCTTTCCAGATTCTTAGGCCTGTGGTCAGGAATTAGCTTCAGGAATTTTCCAATAGAAGTAAGAAATGATTCCATATTAAAATTGGAATTGAATACCACAACATCAGCCACCAAACTGTAAAGAGAAAAGATAATTGCAAACTCATTGTGTATTATTTGATAATCCCAAGACCTCTGCATACTACCTAGAGTTTATGCTATACTTGAGGTTTGCAAATAGCACTTAACATTAATATATGTGAAGCTTCGACTACCAGAAATATTAGTTCCTAGTATTCTATCATAAAAGTTTAGGTTAGTGGCTTAAGTAAGATAGGCCAGAGAGAAATTGAATGAAATCACGAAACTCTTTAAACTAATATCTATCTCCCCAAATGCCATAAATTTCCCACATTACCAATACCAAGCACAGCTAGCCCAACAATGTCTCTGTGTATCCTACTACAGGGAATAGAAGGTTTATGACTTCCTCACTGTCTCTGAGGAAGGTCACTGAGGCTTTACCTATGGAATCATGATACCCTGAATACGATTTAGTTAAAGTACATTACATGTTTTAGCCTTTGTTTAAGAAATTTATGGTTTTGAGTTCTATTACTATATGGGGTGATAGTAATTAATTTCACTTTTATGCTCTTTAGGAGGGTCATGAAAGTAGAAAAAATTAGTGCAATAGATCTAGATACCCACATTATTAGGATTTATTATTTAAAAGTATAGATGGCCACAACTGTTGATCTTTAGAAATAAACAAAAAAATGTAGTATCGATGATTTAGACAAATTAACTGTGGCTCTTCAATATTTTTAAAAATATAAAATACATTGTTGAAAGAAAATGTAAAAGCAGGTTTTAGATCACATAAAAATACAAGTTATTTTCTTAATGTCTATTACATATAGTCTGAACACTAATGGTAGCAATAGGTAAGCTAAATAATCCTCGAAGTATAATATGAAAAAATTGATTTAATAAGATGTGGTTCTTGAAAATGCCTATGATGGCTTATCTTGGTACACCGTACACCGACATGTCAACTTGACACACCTAAAAAAAGGGAATGTGAACTGAAGAACTACCTCCATCAGACTGGTCATGCACAGTGTTCCTGTGCTTGGTTACTAGTTGATCTTGGGAGAGTTAAGCCCACTATTGGTGGTGCCATCCCAAGGCAGGTGGGCCTGGGCTGTGGAAATGGGAGCCTGGGAGTCTGCCAGGGAGTCTTAGTTTCTACTTCAAGTTGCAAATCTTTCTCTGAATTCAATGATGTGCTGACTTTTAAGAGTTTATAAACCCTTTCCATCCTAAGTTGCATTTAGTCATGGTATCTATCAATAGCAACCAAACTCAATAAGAAGGGAAACATGGCAAAACATATACCTTTATTTCATCCTAAAATTAATATATCAACAAGACTGAAAATATGCATGTCCATTAGATTATAAAAATGCATCATAACAAGTAGAGCTTATAGATAAAACATGAATGCCACAGCTAATCCTTGGCTTAGTTTACAACATAATTACCAAGGAATGAAAGTTTGCTATTATTAGTAAATAACAGAACAAAATCCATAAACCCACTGACATAGCATCCCTATGATATATATATGCCTTTGCCTGGATATTTTATTCAGCCCCTACCTTGAGAAAATTTGGGGAACAAAGGCAACAACAACATAGATACTATAAAGGAATGTCAACAAAAGTGCTGACACAAAACTAAGTGATAAAGGAAGCAAATACAATAATATACTAAAAGTTGAAGAATGTTACAGCTAGTCTGTTTGCACCATATGTCATATATTGCAATTGTGAACAACGGGTCATAATATATAGTTATATCATGTGTTCATAAGTCAGAGTTAGTGAAACCTCTGTTTAAAGTGGCAGCCTATGTCAGTCATCTTTAAATCTTTAACTGTCACACGGTCCAGAAAGAACTCTGTCAGTGCCAAGGAACACAGAAGTCAGCAGGAACATGGAAGAAACATTGGAAGAAGTCATACTTCTCAAAAAACCTGGAGTGGAACTGCTCTCTGACATACTTATTTCTTCTCTGGACAACTGAGACATTTTTTCCCCCTTTACAAAGCCAAATGATGATTTGTACAGCTATTTCTCTGCAAGCTTGTCTATCAACGTACACTCATGAAAGGAGAAATGCTGAAAGTTTTAGGTCTTTATCCTTATGAGGAAAAAATATCTGTAATGGAGAAGGGGAAAGGGGCTCTTTTTTTATTTAATATTTACCTACAACAAACATACAAGGCAACTACTATTAATCTAAAGTATTAAGTCTATGCTGTTAAAGTTTCACATTGGACTACAGAAATATACTTTTTCACATATTTCTTTCCTGATATGAGTGGGTGTAACTTCCTTTAAGTTTAAGGCCACCAATAAAGAGAAAAATACTTAATTCCTCCCTAATGGTTTCTCAGGGTAATAAAACATAGTAACTGAAAGAAAATATGGTACTAATTCAATAACCACAAAAACAAGACCAGTGTTTTACATACTGATAAACTACAAGACAATTTTATTTTAATTTTTTAAAATGCATTATTTTATGTTCATCAGTGTTTTGCCAATATGTATGTCTGTGTGAGGTTGTCAGAGGCCTGGAACTGGAGTTACTTATAGCTGTGAGATGCCATATGAATGCTGGGAATTGAACCTGGGTCCTCTGGAAGAGCAGTCAGTGCTCACAATCACTGATCCATCTCTACAGCTTTTCATTTTCATTTGTAAAACATATTTTCTGATTGCCACTTCAAAATAAAATCAAGTATTTTAATTTTATCATGAATTTTAAAATGGTTGCTTTTTATGAGACGTTTGACAGCAACACTTCTACTCTTTTGATAGCCCTGTTCCAGGAAAAACATTTACAAAATGCTCAAAACAAACTTAGTACCATATAGCTGTTTTCCATGTCAACTAAACTAAGTCTAGCAAAGTCTGTTTGAACACATTATGAATCTCTGTAGCTCACAGATAAATGAAGGTATGTAACATGTACACAGTGGCTTCCAAATTGATTTCATGTGACCAATGCAGTGATGCAACAGGATTCTGCAACGAGGCGGTGTGGGGTTGTTACAGACTTCCTTCAGTAAGCATCAGGGAAAACACTGCACTGAAGTAACAATAGACAAGGATTTCACCTTTGAAATATATATTGTCAGACTGTCATTTCAGAAGCTTCAGTGAGAGAAGGGATAGAAACACTGAAACAGTCATAGTCTATTTTCTACAGTTTTTGTCATAGAAACCACAAAATAAGCAAGCAAACAAACAAAAAATAAAAGCAAACAACCAAAATGTAGTAGCTACAAAAATCACTTAATCTATTGGATTTTTATTTCTCTACTAAATTTTAGCTGAATGCAGTGAAAGTACCTGATAGAAGAACTTGTTGGCTTTTTTATTATTTAAATAAGTTAAGGAATCAGGGGTTAAAGATCCTTGCTAACTGCTTTTATTTTGAATGATATATAAAACAGTAGGAAACTGGTTCAACATATAATTTGATGACTGGTTATATATGCAGAGTAGATTTATGTATGCATATATGTATTTCACAGAAAGAATAGCAGCAGCCATATTGATGTTTGTGGCCTGTGTTTCCATAGACGTCCATTTAGACGTCTATCTGTAGTTTATGCTGCTGCCATAGTACATTTTGGTGTTTGTGGCCATACTGCCACTGGAGACCATGCTGAGTTCTGTGGCACTTCCTGGGGCCTGGAAGATGTCCCTGGTCTGTGCTGTCCCCAGATGCCATATGGAATTCTATGCTCTGTGCATCAGCTGACTATAAAGTACAAAAAACGTCTGCAGTGGTCTGAATGACTGCAGACTTACCTTAGAGGAAGAGGGACATAGAAGGCTTTGATAATACCCCCAAAAAAGTAGCAACCTAGACAGGAAACCATCGAAGAGGATTCTTCAAAATAGAGGTAAGAGGGTCCGAAATGCCTCTCCCTTCCCCAGCTAATGGAGAGGAAGGAATAGGAGACAGAGAGATGGAAGGGGCAGTGCAGTTGAGCAGGGCATGTGCTGTGTCGAGGGCCAGGTGACTTGGTAACAGTGAGAGGCATGACGGAGGCTGAGGTCGATGGTGTATCTCTCCGTTGCCCAGTATGTCAATGGGATTGTTTGTAGCAGCTTGTTGCTTAAGCCGATGCAGACTCACCTCCCAAGGAGCTCTCCGGCTACTTGGATACATTGTAGCCTTGGGCAATATGGAGGTCTGAGATGAGGAAAAATCCACTTTGTAGGTTGGAATTCTTCAAAGGAATTCTGTGTCCTGTGATACTGCTGAGGGTCATGTGAGCCTCAGTTGCCCTGATATTTCCACAGCCCGGGCTGATGTCTAAGGACCATGTCATTAACTAACGACAAGTGGATGTTCATGGCCTGCACTGTGGCCTGAATCTATGTTGATGTCCACTGTCTATGCTCCCAGCCACTGGTATCATACTGATATGAGTGGCCTGCTCTGCCTCCTGAGCAGAAGGCCATGCCTAGGTAAGTAGACTTACTGAGGCCAGGTCTGTGCTGATGTCAGTGTCCTGCAATCACCACCAAATTCTACATGTTTGTCAATGGTCTGTGCCATAATCTGAAGCCGTGTTGATGTCCAGGGGCTAGGCTACAGACACGGGCCATGTCAATGTAGGTGGCTTGCACTGTTAACTGGAGTCATGGTGATGCTCTGGACTGTGTGGCCACTAAAGGCCATTTCTAGATCCATGGTCTTACTAAAGTTGTGTTGTTATCCATGGCCCAAGCTACCACCAAACGCTACACAGATGACCGAAGTCTGTGCTGTACCCTGAAACTATGTTGACTGATTTTTATGAGCTGTGCTGCTGTTGGGGCCAATACTGATCTCAGTGGTATGCACTGCCACCTAAGTTTATGGTGATGTCCAGGCAGGGGGCCATGTCTAGGTCCGTGGTCTTACTGCATCTGGGTTTGTGTTAATGTCCATGGCTCATGTTACCACCAAAGTCTGGGTGATTGTCCATGGCCTATACTGTAGCCTGAATTCATATGGTGTTCCATGATCCCAGATGAAACAGAGGGCTTTGTCTGGGTCCATGACCCTATTGTAACTAGGAGTCTTGTTTGTGGTCTGTGCTGATGTTAGAAGCCATATGGAAACCATGCTCCTCCTGTAGACCTTACAGCATAAACTACTTTGGCAGTGTTATCAAAGATTGAAGATGCGCAGTTGAGAAGCAGAGACAGAAAAAACATCTAAGAAAACCCCTAAGTCCACCCTAAACTCTTTCACAAAAAACAAAAAAAACCAAAAAATATAAAACCAAAATCCAAAAAATTAACACCCTAAAGAGGAAGTCATCATAGAGCAAACTCTTACAAACTGAGAGGATGCATTAAAATGTCACTCTCCGTAATAAATGGCTTTCAGCAGGGCTGTGAGAGGTGAAAGCCTCAGCTATATCAAGGGATAGGATACTGAGACGTAGACCATACAGGGAGTGTACAAATAACACAAATTAAAATTTTGGGGGGCAGTTGGGGAAGGTCAAAAGGGCAGAGGGAATGGACAGGGAAGGTCTGGGAATTAAATATAATATGTGATAATAAGATGTGAAATCACCAAAGAATCAATAAAAAAATATTATGTTGGGAAAAAATGTGATAAGGATGCTGAAGTGTAGCTCTCTGTAATAAAAAGCTACGAGCAAGGAAGGGTGGCGGCTCGCGTTCCTTAAGGGTCTGGCCACCAGGAGCTTGTCTATGCTCCACTGACTATGTAGACAACACGAACTGAACCCATTTTTTTTCCTGGTCTTTTTTTAGGGAAAGGCCACAGGGTATGGGGCAGAGCTGGGAAGAATAGGATATAAAGGTGCTCATGGTACACTGTGTGAAATTCAAATAATCAATAAAATATGTTTAAAAAGTCTTTTTAAAAAAGTTAACAGTGATAATATAAATCTTCCAGAAACACACATATTATTATGGAAAAAGCCTTTAAGCACCTATACCTCTCTTAATAGGCTACTAAATTTATAATGATCTCCCGATTTACAAATTAACCATCTGAAAAGGAAAATAAGGGGACTAGAAAAATAGTTCATCAGTAAAGTGAAATTGCTTCAAAATCATGAGGACCCTAGCCCCCAGATAATAAGCTAGGCATGCATATCTACCTATAACCTCAGTTCCTAAGAAGGCAAACATACAAAGAACTCTGAGACTTGCTGGTTTCAAGTAGAGCAAATTAAATCAAAGTCTGAGATTTATGGAGTCTCTCCATAAATATCAAAGAACGTGATAGAAGGCACCATAGCCTTCTCCCGGCCTCCGTATATGCATCCCGCACCCCTAAAAATCTGTGGTGACAAGATGGATAAAAGATGGCAAAGATTAAATTTCACATGATCTATACCTACCATGAGAGAATTTGGTTGTAACCATATTGAAAATCTCTCTCCTGATATTTCTTGACAGGATACACCAACTGGTTTTCATGGAAGTACAAGATCTTTTTCAATTTTCCCAGATCAGGCCGAAGCGCAGCCAGTTCAGTCAGGTTGAGAACCGAGCTTGCAAAGAGGGTCCTAGGAAAGAAATAAAGGTTTACTGTTCTAAACACGCTTCATGGGCTGCCTGCTGACGTCTCTCCTCCTTCCACTTTCCACCCTAAGACACGTGCATCTCTATAGGGACATAAATACTTGCTATATAGTACCATGCAGAAGTAGTCTCACACAGTTCTGATCTTTAAAAAGTAACTGTTAAGAACTATAAAAGTCGGATTTCATTGGGCTCAGCTTAGCTCAGTTTCTGAGGGAGAGGAAAGAAGAAGGAACAGGGAAAAATATTGGCTGGATTTTATTGAAAAAGGCAAGAAAGGTTCTATCTGAGGACAAAAGGAACAGAGATAGGGCTGATTGGGGAATACTTTGCCATAGTTTCATTATAACTTAACTTCTTTATGCAGCTAACTACTGAAAGGCAATATCAAAGCAGGATTTGTACATGTTCATGTTTTGAAACCCCTTTTTGATTCATGTAATATACTTATGTAGTGTGGTCTCTTTTCTTGGCATGTTTTTTTTCAGTGCTCCTTTAAAGTATGCTATAATCCCTAGATTAATAAAAAATATTTTTCTCTGTTATTGACTCATAATGGCTGTCACTAAATATGTAAAATCCTGGAAGTCTATCTAGCCATGTTTATAAATAAATCAAAATACTTATATTCTCTCTCTCTCTCTCTCTCTCTCTCTCTCTCTCTCTCTCTCTCTCTCTCTCTCTCTCTCTCTCTCTTTCTCAGGCAGGCTGAGAAGAACAGAAATGTTGATCAAGACAGCCCAGGAGGATTAAAAGTGCCTCTCATGGAGTCTGACATGCAGCATTAAAAACTGACGTAAAAGGAGTATAAATAGATTTAGATTTCCTGGAAATGGCCCCTGATGAGCTGCCTACCACATGTGTATACAGAAAATGAAAAAGGGACAACACTTGGACAGGTGAGACCATACAGATAACCCTTTTAGATTAATGCTAAAAAGTCCAGATGCAAAACATTGAGTTTCTTTGCAATGATACTTGTAACAAAAATCACAAGTAAGGACAAACCCATAAGTAACAAACAAACAAAAAAAAAAAAAAAAAAACCCAAACACAGAAAAAGAAAGTAGTTATATTCCACATAACCTTTTTACTTTGACTCAAACTACTAACTTGTTTTTTCTTCAATATATTCTTTATTTACATTTCAAATGATTTCTCCTTTCTAGGATCCTCTGTCCCCATAAGTCCCATAAGTCCTCTTCCCTCCCCCTGTTCCCCAATCCACCCCTTCCTACTTCCCTGTCCTGGTATTCCCCTACATTGTTGCACTGAGCATTTCCAGGACCAGGGGCCTCTCTCCTTCCTTCTTCTTGGGCTTTACTTGATAGGTGAATTGTGTCTTGGGTATTCCAAGCTTCTAGGCTAATATCCACTTATCAGTGAGTGCATACCATAAGTCTTTTTGTGATTGGGTTACCTCACTTAGGATGATATTCTCCAGTTTTATCCATTCGTCTAAGAATTTCCTGAATTCATTGTTTTTAATGGCTGAATAGTACTCCATTGTGTATATATATCACATTTTCTGTATCTAGTCCTCTGTTGAGGGACATCTGGGTTATTACCAGCTTTTGGCTATTATAAATAGGGCTGCTATGAACATAGTAGAGCATGTATCCTTATTGCATGATGGGGAATTTTCTGGATATATGCACAGGAGTATAGCGGGGTCCTCTAGTAGTATCATGCCCAGTTTTATGAGGAACCACCAGACTGATTTCCAGAGTGGTTGTACTAGCTTGCAACCCTACCAACAGCAGTGGGAGAGTGTTCCTCTTTCTCCACATCCTCGCCAGCACCTGTTTTCTCCTGAGTTTTTGATCTTAGCCATTCTGACTGGTGTGAGGTGAAATCTCAGGGTTGTTTTGATTTGCATTTCCTTGATGACTAAGGATGTTGAACATTTCTTTAGGTCCTTACAGGAACTTTAAGTCTTTGAAGAAAGAAATCCAAGAAGACCTCAGAAGATGGAAAACTCTTCCATGATCTTGGATTGGCAGAATTAATATAGTAAAAATGGACATCCTGCCAAAAGCAATATACAGATTCAATGCAATCCCCATCAAAATCCCAACTCAGTTCTTCATAGAGTTAGAAAGAGCAATTCTCAAATTCATCTGGAATAAAAAAAAACAAACAAAACAAAACAAAACAAAACAAAACAAAACAAAACAAAACAAAAAAACAGGATAGCTAAAACTACCCTCAGTAGAACTTCTGGGGGAATCAGTATCCCAGACCTCAAGCAGCACTACAGAGCAACTGTGTTAAAAACTGCATGGTATTGGTACAGTGACAGGCAAGTAGATAAATGGAGTAGAATTGAAGACCAGGAAATGAACCCACACACCTATGGTCATTTGATCTTCACAAAGGAGCTAAAACCAACCAGGGGAAAAATAATACAGCCTTTTCAACAAATGGTGCTGGTTCAATTGGAGGTTAGCATGCTGAAGAATGCAAATTGATCCATTCTTATCTCCTTGTGCAAAGCTCAAGTCCCAGTGTATCAAGGACCACCACATAAAACCAGACACACTGAAACTAATAGAAAAGAAACTGGGGAAGACCCTTGAGGACATGGGCACATGGGAAATTTTCCTGAATAAAACACAAATAGCTTATGCTCTAAGATCAAGAATTGACAAATGGGACCTCATAATATTATTGAGTTTCTGTAAGACAAAGGGAACTGTCAAAAGAACAAACTGGCAACTAATAAATTGGGAAAAGATCTTTACCAACCCTACATCTGACAGGGGCTTATATCCAAGATATACAAAGAACTCAAGAAGGTAGAATCCAGAGAGCCAAATAACCCCATTAAAAATGGGGTACAGAGCTAAACAAAGAATTTTCACCTCAGGAATAAACTACGAACTTTTTAAAGATGAAAATTACACAGTAAAAGGCATCATTTGGTCAGATGCTAACCCTCAGCTACCAGTGCTCATCTTGACCCAGGTATCATTTAAGCTATAAAAGCCTCTGAAGGTGTATTTTATCATCCTTAGTGGGACATTGGCAGGAAAGGTCATAAGGTGAGACAAAAGCCATAGGACGAGATAATTTTTGTTAGCTACTGTTTGAGCAGAAGTTCCACTGAGCAGTTTATCTCATCAGAAAGATCTCACAAGGTTTTATGTTTAGCATTTGTAAATTAACATCATGCCCAGAGAAAGGAGTTGGGCAATGGTTCATAAATACAGCATACTACAATCATTGGATAAGCTGGATTTGTACTGATTAAAATGCTACTACAACTGCTTTTAGATCACCAAAGAGCTTAAAATTGGGACTTTTATCTCTGGAAAGGAAACCTATATTTAAAATGTCTACCAAACTCAAATTAACACCTATAATATTAGCTTACCACTTTGCCCAACTACAAATAAGTTGCTATTATAACTGTTTAACCAAAATGAGTCAATATTATAAGCCCATTAACTTCAATCAGGAAATCTGAAATTATATCTATCTCCATGCTTTTTTGTTTCATTCTTGCAATGAAATTTATTGTTTTCTGCTGGGTTTGAATAAAAGCCATATACTTGTCACTCTCTTTGCCTAATGTATAAAGATGCTGAAATTCACCCAAGCACTGTAGGCATAGGAGCATGATCTTTTACATGCAAATAGCATGCATAAACAGTGTTTTTCATCATAAAGAACTAGAACTTACTGTCACGACAGGACCAGCCATATCCACTGATGAGTAACAAGTCAAAGTGATTTGAAATAACTGAGTTGAATGCCTCTATGTGGTCACTGGCTGCATTATCTAAATGGGCCATTGAACACATGGTACCTTTACACACGGTACCTACATATAACTGCATGCCTAGCTGACTTTCCTAAACAGTCTCTTGACTTGCATGTTGAAAATCTAATTTCTAAGTTTATATTAATTAGCTTGCATTAATCTACTGACTAATTCTGGAATGGGACAAGGTATATTTTCCCCCCACTCCAGATGATTAAAAGGACATAGCCAAGGCAAAAACTGTCTTAAATACTAAATTAAAAACATATATCACTTATTATGTCACCAGGCAGAGCTTCCTCCAGCATGTATCACCCACCTACTTTTTTTTTGGAAGATTCTAAACTCAGTGGTAAGAGGACACTAAACAGTAAAGGCAGACTAAGAGGAAAGAACGAGCTTGAGATCTCAACAGCAACCCAGGACAATGCAGGACTTTGCTCAGTTTGGAGAAGGATGAGAGTGAAAAAAGCACACGAATCTTTGAAAGACACAAACACAGCCTTCGATTTTATGGAAAGCAAGAAGAGACATAAAGATTTTAAAGAGGAAAATGATTTGGCTGTATCCTTCTTTTCAGTTTACGGCTAAGTACAGAAAATTTGCAGAGTTTTACTTTATGCTTTTAGCTCTTAATAGTATGTTGTTTAACTACATTATAAAACACTCCTAGACATGCATGGTGCTGTATGTCATCCCAGCATTCAGAGTCACAGGCATGACTCTAAGTATGATTTTCCAGTTGATTTTATTAACAGGAACATCATAATACTTTAACTAGAGCAAGTGTTTTTTTTTTGTTTTTTAATATTCTAGTATCTAATACATGCTGAGGCTTCCTTAGTATAAACTATACTTGTAGTATATTAATGTATACATTTTACCAAAAAAATTAAGATTACTTTTTATAATAAAAAAACCTAATTGACTCTTTGTTCAAAGTATTCAATGTAATCATCATTCCCACCATTAAAAGAGGTTTGAAAACAGCCATGCCCCATTATACTTCAAAACCCAACACAATTCTAGGAAGTGTTATTTGATGTCAGTTTTTATTGAGCCCATTACTTTCTTCTTAGAGTTCCTAATGACATTTCAGGTATTACTTTCTATTTTATCATTCTAGTATATCAAGTATTCAAGATACAATCCAAAGAAAAGCAACTCATGGGGAAAGTTGGGTGTCAACTTGATATAAAGATAAAGAACGTAAAATAACATAATAATAATTTTTGTCATCTTTGGGGATTTGTGATTGTCGGTCTTAAAGAACTCAGTCAATTAACATTCAAAGACATCCATCTAACAGAGTGTTCTGGGAACACTTCATATAATATTTTAGCTCCATAAACTAAAATAATTAATATGTGAAATATTTGTAATTCAAATCATCTTATAATCAAGTCATCGTCTTTGGTGACTATTCTTTAACAGCCACATAGTATTTTATATTGGCATGGCATTTGCCCTTTAGTTCATTCTACTCAAGAATCTCTGTAGTGTTCACTTCTAAATACTATAAACGTTGAAGACTAGAGATCCAAGTTAATGAATACAAGATCTGTCTAAATACTACTAGCGCTGTCTCCATGTACATGTATCTAAGGGCACACTGATCAGTAAGGCCAGCACACCACCATTCTGTGTAGATAAGAGAGCTCACAGTTACATATGCCTGCGATAGTGAGGAAAGGAGAGGAAGATACACTGCTGCTTTTGCGAAATTTCATCATCTAGGCCCGAAATTTGTTTCACAGTGGAAATTAGAACACTTAAAACATCAATAATAAAACTGTTTCTTTCCATAACAACTAAGCTATTTCTACAATTTTGCAGGAATAAACAACAATGGAACAATATAGTGGCTCTATTTTTTTCTGAATGACTTCCACTATAATTATAAGCACAAAATATGATACTACCTAAAGATTCATTCTATAATAGATCTTAAAAATACTATTTTTCATCATTTATGAACATATGCCTTTTTGTTTTAAAGTGTTGTTTATTGTTGTTTTGTTTAAGTTTTGTGTATACATGCAAACACACAAGTGCAGATGCCCACAGAGGCCAAAACAGCATGGGACCCTAGATGCTGAATTTATAGGCCATTGGAAGATGCCCAATGTCAGGGTTAGAGACCAACCCAGGTCCCCTGGAAGAGCAGAAATTACTGTCAATTGCTGGTCTACCTCTCCAGACCCTAAACATGTTTTCTGGAGTGCTTTACTCTATTACATTTTAAAACCCTGATTTATTACAATATTTTTGCTGTTTTCATTGATAGTACCACTGCCTTTGGATTATTACTACTATTTTGTTTTGCTAAATCTAAGATATTTCTTCTAGATCTCTAAAATTGGTGCATACCATTTAAAAAAGGACATTACACAAATAGTTTGATTCCAGTGGTATCATTTCATAATTACTACAAATGTCAAAGTCACAAAGTGTACTGTACATACTAATTACTAAAGAGATAGTAGAGGAAAACAATGTTTACTAATATAGTCCATTGTTTCTGACAGATAAAGCTGAAGGTATAAGTTCCAGGACTGTGAACATTTATACAGTTACTTCAAAGACAAACATTTTTGTAAATATTGATTTCCTGAATCCTTCATGAGAAAATTCTAATTTCTATTTCTCAGTATACATCACAGAGAAGAAATAATCAAAAGCCAGTTTTTGTAAGATCAAATAGAATAAACTGGAAATGAAAAGGATCTGTATACCTATTTAAATTTTACATTTTATATTTTAATGGGATTTTCAATAACTCAAATAATTGACTTAAGTTTTGTCTGTAAATTCACTAATAGTTATATAGTTATTAGGAGTGAAAACACTACCAAATAGTATCAGAAAAACCTAAAATAAGCATGAAAGTCATTCAGCATAATCTAAATTAAATGGTAACTTCAGACATGTTACTTGTTCTTCTCTTCTAACCTATTATATCACAGTATATAACAAAGTCATCAACTATATTATAGCAAGAAAGAGTTCAAAACCCTACTCAATACTTGCATACCATGTGACTGAATACAAAATGCAGTAGGCTGCTTAAAGTCCACCAGCTAAAGGTGAGGCCAGGCTAGTACAGTGACAAAGGATTCTAAGTCTGGCTGCCTAACTCTAACCTTACAACTTCAAATCTGGACATAAATTGTTTATACATGGGGGAAAATAAATTCTATTCAGTCAAGAAATAGTTTACAAATAGTTTCCTTGGTTTCTGTCTCACAAAATATGGACACACTATACTTAAAAATAAGTAAAACTATGAACTAAATACTCTACAAATATACACCTACCTCGCAAATTATTTAATCTCTCAATGACTCCACTAAAGGACCACATGATTGATAGCCACGTGTCACATGCCACACAATTGCAAGCAAATCATATGACATCTCAGTCATGTCAGAATACCAACACACAGCACAGACAAAAAGGCTTCCTGCTTAAGTTGGATGGACTATTTCTTTCTTTTATCCATCTGTACATACACTCTCCAAGAATAAGGAAATACGTAGAGTGTCATCAAAGAAGTAAAAAAAGGGAATCCAAAATTTTGGCATAAAAAAGAATCCCTTGAAATAGGCACTGAAAGATAGTTCATTGTATACTAATAGCTAAAAGTGTCAGAAAGAAGGGTGTAAGTGTGTTTTGACCCAGATAAAGGACAAACAAAGTATCTTGGATAATGTATGTCTACTTTCTATTAATTGAGTAACTATTTACAATACATGAGCAAATTTATGTATAGCATATTTTACCATATGCACATATGCACACATAAGTAGTTTAAGAGTCTGTGTAGTTAATAAGGAAAAGGAATAAACTATATTGATGTGCTGCTCTTTGCTATTTGAAAACTGACATATAAATATATACCTGAACTATGGGAGAGCAAACGTTTAGATATTTCTAATGGTGAAAGATGCCCAAATTTGTTCATCCCAAACTTTACAAATAGTCCTATTGTTATTCATTTTAAATAATGACACCAGGTATTTGAGTGATAAAGTACTCCTTCAGCAAGTCCCCAAACTTCATGTACTCCAGTGGGTCAGTCTAGTAACTTTTTCATACTAATTCTTTGCTTTGAAAAAACACTTTCAAATAAATGTTTGTACTTTACCACTCCATAGGAATCAGCAACAAAGCAAGATTCTCCCCAAGAATTCTCCTTGAAAAATTAAGACTGTTGCAAACCCTGAGCATCTGGCAACTCAGTCACTGTGAAGGATCCATATGGAAGGGACCCAATGTGTAAAAGTACCCAAAACGATTTTGGATGGATGGTGTAGAAAAAGATAGAATAAATAATTCAGTATCATCAACACTTTCAACAGCAGGTAGTCATATGATACCTGCTTCTATAATGTGCTAGAATGTAAATATAAGTGTGAGGCTATGTTTGTATGTATGAGTGCACACACATGTGCACGTGTGTGTATGTGTGTGTAAAGGGGGTGCAGAGAGAATATCACCACACATGAAGCTAAAACTACTTTTGTACAGAATTTTTCCTTTGTAGAGATAGCAAATCTGAATATGGGTTTATAGACATACGGAAGGGAAAAATTATGCCAACAAAAACTTATATTTAAGATAACATAGCAACAAATACATTACCGTAGAGTCAATGAGGAAAATGCACTAAGTTAAAATTATGGCTGAAACTATATGTGCAAGAAAGTCAGAAAATGCAAAATTATGGTTCCCTAAACAACTATAACTGTGTCCTCATGCATGTATAAGTATTTTGCATTATTGTAATGATGATACATTTCAGCTTTAATATCAGTTTATACAATGTGACTGAAATAAGATTCTTCTGGGAACTGTAACTTTAAATGTCTATACTTATATGACATCAAATCTTAACTGTAAAATTACATTAATATAGGGTGGAGTTTTGCATCTCTGGCTTTAAAAATGAAGAATGAATGGGTAATAACATTAAAGTAGAAGATTAGACAATTTCAGATGAGACAAAGTAGATTTGAGGGAGTACAAAAATAACACAAAATAAAGGAAACTAGAGACAAAAATAAATTTACTTTCAAAGCTTAATGTAAAAACATAGGAGAGAACAGACACTTAGGAATTAATCCCATTTTTATACATATATCAGCTTGTGATTAGAAGGCAATTTCAACTATATTTTAACCTTGTTATAAATTTAAATAACTAAAATTGTTCAATCAAGACATATTCCTACAGTTTATCAAGGAAAAGAATATCAAAATGGTCCCCAGACTTCACATACTGAAGAGAAGGTGGAGCCACTTTTCCTTTGTGCACATGTAACATAGAACAACACAAATTATAAAGTGAAATTGCAATTCTGTCACTGACCAATTATTCATCATGCAGCTGAACCCCAATTCAAATGTGGCTCCAAAATATGCAGCAGCAGACAAAGGGAGATTAAATGATGTAATAAGGAAAGAAGTAACTGCATTCACACAATTACTTAAATATTGTGTAAACAAAGAAGAGTCCAGAGACAAAGGTCAGTGAGAGAGATTTCTAAAGACAAGTTTACAAAGATATTTGTTCTTTTGGGGGAAAATTCACAAGCCCTTTCTTGAATGTGCCCTTTCCAAAGTCCTCACAGCAACAGTGGTTCTTTAAAATGGGGATAGAAAAGTAAGTGGTTAAATGTGATATTTTAGTAACAGCAGTAATGCTCTCTAACCATATTAGAGACACGGACATTTGCACGTCTGTCTGGGGCAGGAGGGAGCTAAATGTGCCTAGTTCTGAGAGGTGACTGAGGTCTTTAGAAATAGTAGTCATGGCTGCATTCTCTCCTCTATTATACAATTTGTAAATTTAAAAATTTTAGACCAATTGGATAATAAGAAGGTATCAAAATATAGCTCAAGTAAGTAGTAAAAGTACTACAGCAGATTTTATTATGGCAATGCCTTCAAACTAATAGGACATAATATATTAAAAAATCATATGCCAATTATTAGGTGATATAAGAACCAAGTAAGTTGTGAAAATTCACCAGTAAGTAGAATAAATGACTCAGAGAAAAATGCATCATGAATTCTATCTATGCCACTTTTAATTTCGTCTGTATTAGTGGCCTCTTGTTTCGTGTGTGATGTAAAATTAAACCTATATACAGTGTTCAAGTCTTCACAGCACAAAGATGATGTCATGGATGGTTGTTCCTTTTGATTTGAGTGACAAACAAATTATTTGAATAAAAGATTTAGATTAATCTAGTAAAAATCAGTAAATTAAATTAAAAGGAAGTAGTTACATTCATTCTAATTCCGATTTCATTTTCAGTTTTGCACAGAATTTTCAAGGAAAAAAAACTGGCTAGAGCTCATACATTACCTGAGCCATTGTTTCCAAACCTTTTGGTTTGTATGACCTGGAGCTGACTTTTTCTGTCTGGGTTTCTGATACCTTTCAGACCACCATACCCTCCCAAAAGAAACAACAGAAAAAACAGCGAGACAAGCAGATACATGGCCCCAGGGAAAAATAATATACCTATAGAGACAGCACTAGGAGAGGTGTGGGGCATGAAAAATGGCCAAGAAAGACACTGGTTTCAAAGAATACAACCTAAATGACATGCTAGGTAAACCAGTGAATAAAGCTAGAAAGATAAGGTAAAACTTCAAGAATATACTCACAATTTAGGAAGTGGCCTTGAAAATCTTGTACATGGCTCATATACTAAACTTCACAAACAATGCACAAAATTGAACTGCTGACAAAAAAAGAGGTACCAAGCCCACAGAAAGGGCCTACAGAACAAAGCAAAGGGATTCAGGGAGAAAAGAGTAAAAACAAACATTTGGATGAAACAGTTACAACTGAGAACTGAAGATGAAGAGAAACAAGAAGGAAAGGACTAGGATTGATCCCTCTAATCCAAAGGACGAGGAACTTGAGAGGGTACGGTGATCTGAAAGGAATCAGGAACCCAAACAGGGAAAGTCAACTCCAAGTCATACCAAACAACAGGTTGGGAAACAATGGCTCAGGAAATGTATGAGTCCAGTAGGTAGGGGTCATCAGGGGGCCTGAGTATATCCAACCAAAGAAAACGAGAAACAAGATGTAGGAGAAGGGACAGAATACATAAAAAAAAAAAAATGTTTCCGATTCATGACTGATGTGCATGGCATACATTATAAAGTAAGCCTAGAATATTAGATGTGAATTTATGAAAAACAGGTAACTAGTATTCTATGCTAATCGTGGCATTCGATCCTAATATTAAGAAATGTATTATGATGGCATGTGTAACTCCAGCATTTGGAAGGCTGAGTCCTGAGAACTACTATGTATTCAAGAGGAGCCAGGAAGACTGATATGAATTCAGAGCTAGCTGGGGCTACAATACACATCTATCATAAAGAAGAGAGAGAGACAGGCAGGCAGGCAGGCAGGCAGGCATACAGATGAATAGGCGGATGGAGAGATAAATGATAAATAGAGAGATTGAAAGATAGACAGACAGACAGACAGACTAACTGAACGACTGACTATCTAGCTTGCAACCAAGTTAGATGACCTAAGCTTGATCCCTGGGACTCATGTGGTGGAAGAAAAGGACAGATTCCTATACTTTGTACTCTGACCATGTAAAATTGTCACACACATGAAATAAAATGAAAACTTACCAAAGGACAAATTATAAATATACCATTTTTACAATATTATACAACCAGGAACATAGGAAGACTATAGGAAGGTTATATAGTTATAGGTCTTGGGTTTATGGATTTTTGTAGTTAACATTAAAATATTCTATCAAGTCACTTTACACTGATTTTTATAATGTGCACAGTGTTGGGGCTAGAGAGATGGCTCAGTATTAAGAGCACTGGCTGCTCTCATAGAAGACTCACGCTCTATTTCCAGCACCTACTAGGCTGTTGACAACCATCTGTAACTCCAGTGCTGACACACTCCTCTACCTCCACAATCACCATACATGAATGCGATACACAAGCATACATGCAGTTAAAACATTGATATATACAAAAATAAAAATAGGCACATCAAAAAAAATAAAGGATTAACAATAAAACTTTTAATAGAAAATGTATATTATCTTTTAAATTACTTAACCTAAGATAATTTCTACGTATTTCTTGAGTAAAGAATGCACTTATCTATGCTCTTATGCAATAGAATTCTTATAAAAAATCTCCCAAAGTCAGTAATGCTTATACCTAATTAATCTACTTCCTAAGATATAGTTAATTTAACAGGCATTTATAAATTTTCTTTTTAAAAGGATCCCTTTATTTTTAAACAAATAAAGAATATACACTAATATTTTAAGTAGCAGTAGGGGAAAAACAAAATTACTGTGGCCTGTGGAAATGACAAGTATTTGAAAATAATGTAGTCTGCATTCTTTTAAAGAGCAACAATGCCAGGCGGTGGTGGTGCACACCTGTAATCCCAGCACTCTGGGAGGCAGAGGCAGGCAGATTTCTGAGTTCGAGGCAAGCCTGGTCTACAGAATGAGTTCCAGGACAGCCAGGGCTACACAGAGAAACCCTGTCTCAACAAAACCAAAAAAATCCAAAAGAACCCCCCCCCCCCCCAAAAAAAAAAGAGCAACAATATGGTGATGCCCTCTTTCAGTTCGGGTTACTATTGCTGTGATGAAACACAAAATTAACTTGTAAAGAACTTTTGCTTACATTTTCACACAATTCATCTTCAATGGGAAAGAACTCAAACAAGATAAAAACTTGAAGGTAGGAGCTGATTCACAGTCTATGGAGGGGTGCTGCCTACTGACTTGATTCACATAGCTTACCTAGCCGGATTTTATAGCACCCAGGACTGACTGTCTGGGGGAGACACCACTAAGCAGTAGGCTGGGCCAGTCCACATCAATCATTAATAAAGGAAATGCCCTACAGGCTTGCCTACAGCCATTTCTTAATTTAGGTTTCCTCTCTCAGATGACTTTAGTTCCCGTCAAGCTAGCCAGAACATCTCCATATAGTAAAATGTTTACAGTATAAAAATATACTATTGAGCAATTGCATTAATCAATATTTAAACTAAGTCTGCAGTTGAAATCTGAAGGCAGACTACCTGAGGTCATTGATTTTGAGGGCAGACAGAATATCCTGATGCATGATAGAATCAAGTGGCTCTTCCTCTAAATGTCTACCAGACTATGAAAAGTACTGATAAGCTATAAAACAAAATGCTCTAGTGGATTCTGTGGTTATTCTTGATTGATGGAATTTAAAATATAAAACTTTGGCTGTAAGGGAATTTTCAAAGAGATAACTGAGGAAGGAAGACACTAAACAGGCATTGAGAGCCCTTGGGCTAGGGTACTAGACTGAAGGAGAGGGTTTCCTGTCGAGAGTGACCAGCTGTTTTTACCTCCTGTCACTGTGTCTTTCCTGCCTTCAAAGACTATAAATTCAAATTATATGACCCAAACTACACTTAATTCTTAGGTTGCTTTTTTTCAGGTATTCTGTTGTAAAAGTAACTAATACAGAAAACTAGTACCAAGAATGGGGGTCATTGTTGTGATGAACCTGACCATGTCCTTCATCTTTGAAAGCAGTTAGTAGTAGAAATTTCAAGAGTTTGCAACTTTAGGCTACAAAAGTTCTACAATGTCATAACCAAACACTAATGCCCTACTCAGTTGATAATTTGGAAAACCAGAAGGCTGAAGGAAATGAAGAAGGTGGACTCCTGGCTCATTGAGTTTCAAAGGGGAACAAGAACTCTATTGGGAACTACACTAGAAGACATTTGTGTTTACTATGTTTACAGTCTGTCTGTATTCAGCTTGTATCTGAAAACTTAACAGTGGCTGAACAAAAAAGTAATGGAGTGCTTTGTTTTGTGAAGGACAATCCAAGGCAGGATAGGATAAATACTATGTTATGGTTAGCATCACTGCTCTCATTCTGTTCTACAGCTAAAGGACCCAAAGCTTAGCACAGAAAGATAAAAGAAACTGTAGTTTGGTGCAAAAAAATTAAAGTTATGGGTAAGGTGTTCTGTTAAAGAGGATAACACTATTAAAATGAAATTGGAGGCTCTCTGTAACTGTCCGCAGTTACATCAAACGGGTTACCTGGAAGGGAAGCTGGGGATGTATAGGAAGGCAGCAAAAAAGAGATGGAGACCAAGAGAACACCTGCTATTCCAGGTCTCAACGTTTAATGAAGAACTCCCAATATATATAGGCAGGGGGAAAAGTCTGGAAGCTTCTCAGCAGAATAAATTCAGTTGCTCCACAGGTAGCTAGTGTTTCTCAGGAGACTACAGGTCCTTGATGAACAATAGGCTTCACCTTTGTTTGAGCACTCCACCCTAGGTGGAGGGGATTATGGCTGATACAGGAGTTCCCACTCAAAGGCTGGATTAGGAACTTCACATTGGTCAACATGTCAAGTTCCTGCCAAGTGGCATGGTACCTCAATAAGACTCTCTACAGTTCTCAACTTGGACAAGAAACATAACCTAAGAGAAAGATTCCATCCATAAAATCTGCATTTTTGAAAATACAAATTCATTAAAAAGAGAGTGCTTCACAACAACCATGTAGGAAAGTGTTTCCCCAGAAAAGGCCCAGACAAGGGAAAACACAAGGAGAGCCTCCAGGGCCTGGATGCATTCTGATCTACTAGCGTAATTTGGCAGCATTGCCTCCCTGGTACTAGTATTCCAGATTTGAAACTTGTAAAACTGAGGGGCTCAAAGAGTTTATGTCACATTTCAAGAAAGCTGCTAAGATCTGAGTCTGCCAAGATCTGTGTCCCTGTAAGGTCTAATACCTCACAGTATGAAGTTGTGAAATTGAACCTAAGTTAT
The DNA here is from genome assembly GCF_947179515.1 of Apodemus sylvaticus. Taxonomy (NCBI): domain Eukaryota; kingdom Metazoa; phylum Chordata; class Mammalia; order Rodentia; family Muridae; genus Apodemus; species Apodemus sylvaticus. The sequence goes on from NC_067476.1 coordinate 24,479,545, forward strand.
ATTGGAGGCCCAAAGATGCTGGAGGATGTCATAATCAGGAAAGTCTGCTAAGCAAAGAAAACTGCAGGCACAGAGTAGAGCTGACCCAAGAATGAGGCTACCTGTCCCACAGGCAGGAGAACTGGAAAGTCTATACAAAGGGATTCCATCACAAGCCTCAGATACCAGGCAAGGAGCTGCAGGTTTGGGGATGGCACCGCTTGGGTTTGGGTCTTACTTTGACCTCATCACTCCTCACTATGCCCATTATTCCCTTTCCAGAGGAGGTTTATTCTATGCAATTTATACTAGAAGTATGTCCTTTGTGCTTGCACTGGGCAAAGGCTAATACGCAAGAGTGTACATTGAGTCTTAGAGGAGACTTTGGGCTTTTTAACAGTAACAGTCTCCCACCCACAAAAAGCCTAGGACTAGATAGGTTTAGTGCAGAATTCTATCAGACCTTCCAAGAAGACCCAATACCAATACTCTTCAAATTATTCCAAAAAATAGAAACAAAAGGACCACTACTAAATTCGTTCCATGAAGCCACAATTATACTCAGACATAAAACCACACAAGGACCCAACAAACAGAGCTTCAGACCAATTTCCCTTATGAATACCAATGCAAAAATACTCAATAAAATTCTTACAACCCAAATCCAAGAACACATCAAAACAATCATCCATCATCCAAGGAATGCAAGGATGGTTCAAAATACAGAAATCCATCAATGTAATCCACTATATAAATAAACTCAAAGAAAAAAAAATGACCATCTCATTAGATGCTGAGACCTCATCTGACAAAATTCAACAACCCTAAATGATAAAACTCTTGAAAAGATCAGGAATTCAAGGCCCATACCTAAACATGGTAAAAGCAATATACAGCAAACCAGTAGCCAACATCAAACTAAATGAAGAGAAACTTGAAGCAATTCCACTAAAATCAGGAACCAGACAAGGAAGTCCCCTTATTATTCAATACAGTACTAAAAATTCTAGCCAGAGCAATTAGACAATAGGAGGTAAAAGGGATAGAAACTAGAAAGGAAGAAGTCAAACTATCACTATTTGCAGATGATACGATAGTATACTTAAGTTACCCCAAAAATGCCATCAGAGAACTCCTAAACCTGATAAACAACTTCAGCAAAGTGGCTGGATATAAAATCATCTCAAATCAGTAGCCTTTCTCTACTCAATGGATAAACAAGCTAAGAAAGAAATTAGGGAAATGACACCCTTCACAATAGTCACAAATATTATTACAAACCTTGGTGTGACTCTAACCAAGCAAGTTAAAGATCTGTATGACAAAAACTTCAAGCCTCTGAGAGGCTCTGCCAAGCCTGACAAATACAGAGGTGGATGCTGGCAGTCAACCACTGGACTGAACATAGGATCCCCAGTGGAGGAGTAAGAGAAAGGACTGAAAGGGCGGAAGGGATTTACAACTCCATAGGAAGAACAACAATATCAACCAACCAGATGTCCCAGAGCTCCCAGGGACTAAACCACCAACCAAAGAGTACACATGAAGGGACCCATGGCTCCAGCTGCACATGTAGCAGAGGGTGGCCTTGTTAGATATCAATGGGAGGAGATGTCCTTGGTCCTGTGTAGGCTGGATGCCCCAGTGTAGGGACTGCTAGGGAGGGGAGGGGAGAGTAGGTAGGTGGGGAGCACCCTCAAAAAAACTGGGGGAGGGTAGATGGGATAGGGAGTTTCCAGAGAGGAAACTGGGGAAGGGGATAACATTTGAAATGTAAATAAATAAAATATCCCAATAAAAAAAATTAGAAGAAGAAGAAGAAGAAAAAAGAAAACACACTTGTTCACTCTCAAAACTCTTTGTGTAAGAAGAAAAAGGAAGCCAAGGTAGGTTATTTTACAGAAATACACTGGCTATTATTAAATCAACATGATAGTCTGCTTAAAGAGTAGGGCTATGGATTTTTCAGGCTTCAGACTACATATTTCATTATTTAAACTGATAAGTTACATTTGAGTAGGTCCTCTAAAACACAATGATGTAAGACAGATTATTTACTTTTATAGTTTGGAACTATCTTTGGCAAAAACAAAATTAGAAGTTGTTTTCATAAGGCCATGTTTTCAGTCAATATAGACGCTGACATATCAGATATATGTTGTGGTTTGAATATGCTTGGCCCAGAAAGTGGCATTATGAGTTGTGGCCTTGTGAAGTATGTCACTGTGGGGGTGGGCTTTGAACCCCTCCTTTTTGCAGCCTAGAGACTGATAGTCTCCTCCGAACTGACTTAGGATCAAGACATAGATCTCTTAGTTACTTTTCCAGCAACTTTTCTGCTCGGATGCTACCATGTTTCCTGATATGATGATAATGGACTAAAAACCCCTGAACTTATAAATCAGTACCAATTAGATGTTGACCTTTATAAGAGTTGCCCTGGTCATGGTGTCTATCTATAGCAATGGGAACTCCAATTAAAACACGTTAAGGACATGAAGATGATTTACTCTAATATATAGTAATATATTTACACAACAAATTATATGATAGTTTTTTTCACAATAACACAGTGGTAAGCGGGTGATAAAGGAGGGAGCATGTATAAGAAGATATGGCAGAAATCAATGGCTTAGTACACTTGCCTATCATACAGATTTATAGTTCTGTATGTTGACTATGTTAAAATTACAAATATTCATTTAATTTTGAGTGATCTATCAGTACTGTAGAATGTTGTTAAGAGACATTTTATTGTTATGTTCCCTTAGTGGAATAAAAGTATTTGTTTTTTCCTCAGTTCAACTATGTATTCTCGGGTTTTAGCAACCCAGGCAGAATCAGGCATGTGATCTATCTCATGGAATAGGCCTTAAATTCATTCAGACAGAAACTGCTTACTCACACAACTTTAGTGCTACTTTTCCACCAAGATATGCAGGCAGGTAACCACATTAGTTCTTTGGTGTACAGACAAGTTTGTACATAACTTTCTACTCTGGTAGAGTGCAGAGTACCTTCCAGGATCATGAACATTACACAATAAAAGTAAATATTCTTGTTAGAAGCCACCTCGGCTCCTCTGTGTTCAATGAGTTATGTAGGTGTAATTGTCAACACATCTGGCCTTCTCAACAGATAAGGTTGTGAAGAACAACAAATAGCACTGGCAGCAGCTCAGTTACTTAGTGATTTCCATAGTAACACACTGGCCAACAACTCAATTAGATGTAACCTAGAGGTGGGTTACTTCTGTATTTTTTAATTGTTCTGTTTAGTTTTCAATTCTATATATACTCTAATACAATACAATAACAATTAATATTAGTAAGAGGTCATGCATTTGAAGGAGAGAGAGAAGGGGTAAATGAGAATGTTTGGAGGAAGGAAAGAGAAGGGAGAAACATTCCAAGAAATTTAAAATCTCAAAAGTAAACCAAAAAGAAAAGCATACTTATTTTTTGTGTTAATTTTGTATTCTATTACTTTGGTGAATGTTCTTAACTGCTGTGAGAGGATTCTGATAGTCTTAACAATACTTTGTGTATAGAATGATAACATCTGTCAAAAAAAACACAAAAAAAAAAAACCAAGAAAAAATAAAAATAAAAAGGGAAAGGGAAAGGGAAACTTCCACCTTCTTTTGTTATCTGCTTTACTTCTTTTATTCTCTAACTAAAATTGCTAGTACTAAACTGAAGAGGAAGGGGCCAGTAGACACCTTTTCATACTTGTACTTGTAGAGGAATCCCTTTGAAGGGATTTATCCTTTTAGAAGGATGTTGGTTGTAGGCGTGCTGTAAATTGTTTCCATTGTGATTAGGTATGTCCTCCTCATACCTAGATTCTACACAAGTTTTTATCATGAAGGAATGCTGGATTCTGCCAAAGGCCTTTTTTGCAGGTAAAGGTGTGATATGTAATTTCATTTCCATGAGTCTATGAGGTGGATCAGATAGGTTGACTATGTTGAACCAATTCTGTATCTTGGATACACAGCTAAATTGGATTGTGGTGGATAAATTTTTGATGAATTCTTTAATTAATTTAATTGAAAATTTTTGTGTTCACGTGAATGTGTATTGATGTATTTTGTGTAGATGTTACTCACTATGTACAACGAATTTGGGAATGAACATTCAATTTGTAGATTTGATTGTATTTTAAACAGGGCCTCACTTTGAAGCTATAGAATGTCTGGAAATTGCTATGATGACAAGACTGGCCTAGAACTCCTAAAGATCCATCTGCTTCTGCCTTGCCTTTTCCACTGCCTCTGTCTCTGCCTCCAACTATGCATCTATCTCTCAAAACTGGTATTAAACAAAGGCATGCCCTATCAAGACTTGCCTTAGGTAAGTGATTTTTAATTAACTAGTCTATCTCCTTTGCTGTCAGAGGTCTATTTAAGTTACTTCATCTTGAGTTGTTCCATCAGCTTTGGTAAGCCACATATATCTAGACATTTGCCCATTTAATTTATAATTTCCAGTTTTAGGGAATGCAGATTTTTATAAACTATATCCTTGTGGTTTTCTAAATTTCCTCAGTGTCTGCTGTAATGCTTCCCTTTTCAGTGCTAATTTTATTAATCTGTATCATCTCTACTATGTTTAATGTGTCTACACTTTTTCAGTCTTTTAACTTTTCGACAAGCTAATATATGTCATTGACTACTTACATTCTTTTGACTTGTTTCAATTTCTTCAGCTCCTATTTTGATTACCTCTTCATCCCCAATTTTTTGAACGTTTTCTGTTCTTGTTTTTGCAAGAACATTAATTTATTCATTTGAGAATTCTAGAAATATTTTTAAGGCAAACTCTTGAAGATATAATTTTTTTCCTAAGACTATTTTTATTTGTGGTATATATATTGTGGTACACATATTTTGGTGTATTCTGTTTTCCATTTCATTCAATTCTACAAAATTTTAACTTTTCTTCTTGACTCATCCTTGATCCAACTATTCCTCAGTAGTGTGTTTAGTCATCATGAATTTGTGTACTCCCTATAGTTTCTATACCTGCTGCTATCTAGCCTTATTCCACTGTGGCCAGAGACAATGAAGGTTGTGATTTCAATTCAACTATATTTGTTGAGTTTTGTTTTATAACCAAATATGTGGTCATTTTTTTTAGAAAGAACCATGGAATAAAAATAACATTTAGTCTTTAGTGTTTACATAAAATGTTCTGTAGGCAGATGTAAGGTCCATTCAATTTATGATGTAATTTAATTCCACCATTTCTCTGTTTAGCTTATTTCTGGGTGACCTGTCTGGCTCCCATAGGCTTTTAGCATTGGAGTGCAAATGCAAAACTGCATTCAGTACAACTCCAAAAGCCCTCAGTCTATCATTCTCAACACTGTTTAAAAGTCAAAGCTCAGTGTCTCTGATGAGACTCCTAGCAATCTCTGAACTATAGTCTCCTGTGAATCTAAATTATAAAGCAGATTACATAACTAACAACAAAAGTAAAAAAAAAAAAGTGATCTTCAGAGCTGCAACTCATTTTAGAATTGTTTACTCTCTCATGGGCTGTTTTCTCACCTGGTCTGTATATCTTTCCTTGGCAGTTATCCACAACTCTGGTATCTCCAAAATCCTGAGTCCCTAACCCAACCTGTGCTTCACCTTCACAGCCTCACACAATGGCCTCTCTAGGCCTCCATGAAGAAGAACCCTGACACATGCCTGGCTTCCGAGGATTCCTTACCACCAAAGGATAGGCCACAACCCCTTTCTTATATTCTTGACTCTAAGGAAGAACCAAGTCACTAAAGCTGCCAAGTTAGGATGGGGCTACAACATGCCATTCTCCTGCAATTATATTTGCATTAGCTTTCTGTTACTTATAGTTTCCTTCAGGGCTTAGGCTTTTAAGTCCTTCTCACAAGTTGGAAGTTCAGATGGGTAGGTTCTTGCCCAAAGGTGACCATTCCTTTATTCCATTTAGCATCAGGCTTTTCCTTAAACATTTTAGCTCCTTGACCACTGTACTTTGCTCCACACACTTCCTGGTGCTCCTTTTCTCCTCAAACTATACATTTTGTATTTCTCTTTGTCTAGCTGGCTCATTTTTATTACGGATCCACAAAAGAGTGACCACAAATGACCACACAACAAAGTCAATTCTAGGGTCCCCTAAAGTTTTTTCTGCTAGCACTATTAATGCAAAACTCTTCAATTTAACCTCAAACTCCTTAGACAAGGTTAGAAAGCAGCTAGTCTTTGCAAAAATACCACAAGAATGGTCTCTAGGCCATACACTAACATTCTTCTCAGTAATTTAAGCTGGGTCCTCATGGTTCAAATTGAACTTAGTAATGTCTTCCATTTTCCTGCTAGTATGGCCCATTAAATCCAAAGTCCCAAAGTCTATAATCCTCCAAGAAGCAAAATGGCCAGGCCTGTTACAGAAATACATTCTCAGGGTACCAACTTCTCTGACTTACTGTTCTATTGCTGTGAAGAGACACCATGACTAAGGCAACTCTTATGAAAGAAAACATTTAGTAGGGGGCTTATTTATGGTTTCAGAAGGTTAGTTCATATCATAATGGCACAAGGAATGAAGGTATTCATAACATTGGAGCAATAGCTGAGAGCCATGACCTGATTGACAGGCTAAGAGATACTGGACCTGAAATAGGTTGTTGAAACCTCAAAGATCATCCCCAGTGACATACTTCCTCCAACAAGGCCACACTTCCCAGTTCTTCAAATCTTCTCAAACAATTCCACTCTCTGGTGACCAAACATTCAAATAAACGGGCCTAGGGGAACCACTCTCATTCAAACCACCACAAATCTTTTAAAAATAATATTATGGACAGTTTTTCTGCAGTAGGCTACTTAGAGGTATGGTGGCCACTTGAACTCCCGGATAGTCAAATCTTTCTTGGCCTTTGGGAAATTTTCCTGTATTTTACTAAAGACATTTCCTATATCTTTGGCATAATCAGCTACCCCAAGTAATTTGTCCATATTTCAGAGGTTACAGATTTTCGTAGTGTCCCCAAAACCGTCTTGTGAGCTATTCAACTTTCTGAAATTTGTCACTGACCTTTACTGTATGATCCAATTACTTTAGTTTGAATTCTACCCGACTAACTGTGTTTGACATGATTCATTCTGTTATGAGGCTTTCCGCTGAGATTTTTCACTGGTTTACTGGTTTTTCATTTCTAGCATCATCTCAATTTGAATTGGTTTCAACATTTCAAACTTTATTTTCATGTCTCAGATTGACTTCTTTACTTCAATTATCTCTCTCTTTATCCTCTTTGAATTGTTTGACTAGTTAATTTTTTTTGTTGTTGTTTTTTCCCATTGGTGCTGTTTGTTACAATGTATTTCATTCTTCATATAATCATTGCTAATTGAATATTATGAACATTTAACATGGAAAAGTAAAATACTTTCATGCAGCCCTCAATACTACTATCTTTAAAGGTCATTTTTTTTCTTTTTTTTTTTTAATTTTAATTTTTTTTTGTGTGTGTGTGTGTGTACTTTTTTTATTTATTTTTTATTTTTTTTTACTTTTTTTTATGCGATATATTTTTACTTCCATTTCAAATGATTTCCCCTTTTCTAGCCCCCCACTCCCCAAAAGTCCCATAAGCCCCTTTCTCTCCCCCTGTCCTCCCACCCACCCCTTCCCACTTCCCCATTCTCGTTTTGCTGAATACTGCTTCACTGAGTCTTTCCAGAACAAGGGGCCACTCCTCCTTTCTTCTTGTACCTCATTTGATGTGTGGATTATGTTTTGGGTATTCCAGTTTTCTAGGTTAATATCCACTTATTAGTGAGTGCATACCATGATTCACCTTTTGAGTCTGGGTTACCTCACTTAGTATGATGTTCTCTAGCTCCATCCATTTGCCTAAGAATTTCATGAATTCATTGTTTCTAACGGCTGAATAGTACTCCATTGTGTATATATACCACATTTTTTGCATCCACTCTTCTGTTGAGGGATACCTGGGTTCTTTCCAGCATCTGGCAATTATAAATAGAGCTGCTATGAACATAGTAGAGCATGTATCCTTATTACATGGTGGGGAATCCTCTGGGTATATGCCCAGGAGTGGTATAGCAGGATCTTCTGGAAGTGAGGTGCCCAGTTTTCTGAGGAACCGCCAGACTGATTTCCAGAGTGGTTGTACCAATTTGCAACCCCACCAGCAGTGGAGGAGTGTTCCTCTTTCTCCACACTCTCTCCAACACCTGCTGTCTCCTGAATTTTTAATCTTAGCCATTCTGACTGGCATAAGGTGAAATCTCAAGACTTGTTTTGATTTGCATTTCCCTAATGACTAATGAAGTTGAGCATTTTTAAAGATGCTTCTCCGCCATCTGAAGTTCTTCAGGTGAAAATTCTTTGTTTAACTCTGTACCCCATTTTTTAATAGGGTTGTTTGGTTTTCTGGAGTCTAACTTCTTGAGTTCTTTATATATATTCGATATTAGCCCTCTATCTGATGTAGGATTGGTGAAGATCTTTTCCCAATTTGTTGGCTGCCGATTTGTCCTTTTGATGGTGTCCTTTGCCTTACAGAAACTTTGTAATTTTATGAGGTCCCATTTGTCAATTCTTGATCTTACAGCATACGCTATTTATTGGTGTTCTGTTCAGAAACTTTCTCCCTGTACCGATGTCCTCAAGGGTCTTCCCCAGTTTCTTTTCTATTAGCTTCAGAGTGTGTCTGGCTTTATGTGGAGGTCCTTGATCCATTTGGATTTGAGCTTAGTACAAGGAGACAAAGATGGATCAATTCGCATTCTTCTGCATGCTGACCTCCAGTTGAACCAGCACCATTTGTTGAAAAGGCTATCTTTTTTCCATTGGATATTTTCAGCCCCTTTGTCGAGGATCAAGTGGCCATAGGTGTGTGGGTTCATTTCTGGATCTTCAATCCTGTTCCATTGATCCTCCTGCCTGTCACTGTACCAATACCATGTAGTTGTTAACACTATTGCTCTGTAGTATTGCTTGAGGTCAGGGATACTGATTCCCCCAGAATTTCTTTTGTTGTTGAGAATAGTTTTAGTTACTCTGGGGTTTTTGTTATTCCAGATGAATTTGATAATTGCTCTTTCTAACTCTGTGAAGAATTGAGTTGGGATTTTGATGGGTATTGCGTTGAATCTGTATATTGCTTTTGACAAAAAGACCATTTTAACTATATTAATCCTGCCGATCCCCGAGCATGGGAGGTTTTTCCATTTTTTGAGGTCTTCTTCCATTTCCTTCTTCAGAGTCTTGACGTTCTTGTCATACAAATCTTTCACATGTTTGGTAAGAGTCACCCCAAGGTACTTTATACTGTTTGTGGCTATTGTGAAGGGTGTAATTTCCCTAATTTCTTTTTCAGCCTACTTATCCTTTGAGTATAGGAAATAGATCATCTAAACAGTCCCATAACGCCTAAAGAAATAGAGGGAGTCATAGAAAGTCTTCCAACCAAAAAAAAGCACAGGACTAGATTGTTTCAGAGCAGAATTCTATCAGACCTTCAAAGAAGAGTTAACACCAATACTCTTCAAACTATTTCACAAAATAGAAACAGAAGGAACACTACCCAATTCCTTCCACAAAGCCACAATTACGCTGATACCAAAACCACACAAAAATCCAACAAAGAAAGAGAACTTCAGACCAATTTCCCTTATGAACATCGATGCAAAAATACTCAATAAAATTCGTGCCAACCGAATCCAAGAACACATAAAAACGATCATCCACCATGATCAAGTAGGCTTTATCCCAGGGAGGCAGGGTTGGTTCAATATACGGAAATCCATCAATGCAATCCACTACATAAACAAACTCAAAGAAAATAACCAAATGGTCAGCAACCATTGGATGGTGAAAAAGCATTCGACAAAATTCAGCATCCTTTCATGCTTAAAGTCTTGGAAAGAACAGGAATTCAAAGCCCATCCCTAAACATATTAAAAGCAATATACAGCAAACTGGTAGCCAAAATCAAACTAAATGGAGAGAAACTTGAAGCAATCCCACTAAAATCAGGGACTAGACAAGGCTGCCCCCTTTTCCTTATCTTTTCAATATTGTAATTGAGGTACTAGCTCGGGCAATTGGACAACATAAGGAGGTCAAAGGGATACAAATTGGAAAGGAAGAAGTCAAACTATCATTATTTGCAGATGACATGATAGTCTACCTACGTGACCCAAAAAACTCCACTAGAGAACTCCTACAGCTGATAAACAACTTCAGCAAAGTGGCAGGTTATAAAATCAACTCAAGCAAATCAGTGGCCTTCCTATACTCAAAGGATAAGCAGGCTGAGAAAGAAATTAGGGAAATGACCCCCTTCACAATAGCCACAAACAGTATAAAGTATCTTGGGGTGACTCTTACCAAACATGTGAAAGATCTATATGACAAGAACTTCAAGACTCTGAAGAAGGAAATGGAAGAAGACCTCAAAAAATGGGAAAACCTCCCATGCTCATGGATCGGTAGAATCAATATAGTTAAAATGGCCATTTTGCCAAAAGCAATATACAGATTCAATGCAATACCCATCAAAATCCCAACTCAATTCTTCACAGTTAGAAAGAGCAATTATCAAATTCATCTGGAATAACAAAAAACCCAAGATAGCTAAAACTATTCTCAGCAACAAAAGAAAGTCTGGGGGAATCAGTATCCCTGACCTCAAGCAATACTACAGAGCAATAGTGTTAAAAACTACATGGTATTGGTACAGTGACAGGCAGGAGGATCAATGGAACAGGATTGAAGATCCAGAAATGAACCCAAACACCTATGGCCACTTGATCCTCGACAAAGAGGCTGAAAACATCCAATGGAAAAAAGATAGCCTTTTCAACAAATGGTGCTGGTTCAACTGGAGGTCAGCATGCAGAAGAATGCGAATTGATCCATCCTTGTCTCCTTGTACTAAGCTCAAATCCAAATGGATCAAGGACCTCCACATAAAGCCAGACACACTCTGAAGCTAATAGAAAAGAAACTGGGGAAGACCCTTGAGGACATTGGTACAGGGAGAAAGTTTCTGAACAGAACACCAATAAATAGCATATGCTCTAAGATCAAGAATTGACAAATGGGACCTCATAAAATTACAAAATTTCTGTAAGGCAAAGGACACCATCAAAAGGACAAATCGGCAACCAACAAATTGGGAAAAGATCTTCACCAATCCTACATCAGATAGAGGGCTAATATCGAATATATATAAAGAACTCAAGAAGTTAGACTCCAGAAAACCAAACAACCCTATTAAAAAATGGGGTACAGAGTTAAACAAAGAATTCTCCCCTGAAGAACTTCGGATGGAGGAGAAGCATCTTAAAAAATGCTCAACTTCATTAGTCATTAGGAAAATGCAAATCAAAACAACCCTGAGATTTCACCTTACACCAGTCAGAATGGCTAGTTAATTTTTTTTTAATTCTTTGAGATGTTCCACATACTTTATGTTGGGGATCATTATTATTACATGATGTCTGTTTGTGTGTTTGTAGATGTGACTGTTTAGTTTGGTTGTCTTTGGCTTCTGCATTAAATATGTACATCTGGAGAGCTGTCTGGTTGATCTTGTCTTTCTTATTCAAGTCACTTTTCTTCTCTCAGCAAGTATTTGCAATGTTTATGATGGGGTAACTATCACAAGGTTAGGAATTTCTCCTCTTTGCTATTTGGAGATACAGCCTCGGTACGGGTCTTCATTTATCTATGTGTTAGCAACATTTTCATTGCTGTAATGAGACATTATCACCAAGACACTATGGAAGCAATGTTGTTTTTAGGTTGACAGTATAAGTAGGTTAGAATATAAGAGAAATGTGGCAGGGAACCTGGTAACAGGGATGACAAAGGAATAGGAACTGTTAGCTCACATTCATTTCCAAAACATGTGGTTTGATTCCCAACACCCATGTGCTATCTCATACGTCCTGGGGGTCTTCTGGACTCTTCAGGCACCTGGCATACAGAAGATGCAGAAACATATGTGCAGGCAAAACAACTATGCACATAGAATACATTTTTGAAAATTTAAAGGAATGTATTTTTAAGTGAAAAGTAACTGACAACTAAAAAAAGCTAATATCACTTATAATTCTATATTTTATGGGAACTGTTTTTTTCTTTTTTATATTTTATATAACTTACTCTTCTTTTACAATATATAATTATATATTTTAAAATGTATTTGCATTATATATTATACTATATACATTATTTTATTCATATTAAGACAAAAGTCTTAATATTTTATGTACATAACCGAGTCTTTAAATGTTTAATGTCATTAAGGACTATAGAGTTAATATTCTACTATATGAAAATTTTATAAGTTATAAAAACTATTTCCTTATGATTGAGTTCTTGTTTTGTTTTGTTTTGTTTTGTTGGTTTTTTAAGACAGGGCTTCTCTGTATAGCCCTGGCTGTCCTGGAACTCACTTTGTAGACCAGGCTGGCCTCAAACTCAGAAATCCGCCTGCTTCTGCCTCCCAAGTGCTGGGATTAAAGGTATGTGCCACCACTGCCTTGCTTATGATTGAATTATTTTCAATTTCTTACATATAAGGTTTTATTGATAATTCTAACTATTCACTTATTAAAAATGGTGAAAGTTGTCAGATACTATCATATCTACAAACAATTTAGTCCACCAGTGTCCCGGATAGTGCCGTGGGCTTTCTCACAGACAAAGCAGCACACTAAGTTCAGTTTTGGAGGTCCTCTGAGGTGCATGTAGCATGCAGTGTCTGAGATGGAATAGGCAGAAGTTGTGAGTTTACTTCAGAGCTGAGGAACTTTATACATAGGAAACCCAAATCCTTTATAGTGAGCTACAAACAAATGTGTACAACTTTTATTCCAGGATCAGTCTTATACTGAATAGTAACTAAAGTAGGTAGCTGATCTCAAAAAACACACTTATCTTTCATACTCCAATGCTATTTGTTACTCAGACTTCTTTGGCAAGGGTTTAGAACTAAATGCATTCAGTGTTTCTGGATGTAAAACAAACAAATGTAAAGAACTCATGGAAAATATTTTTCCTACATTCTTTAGAATAAATATGTAAATACGAATACTGAAGTTTTTGATACAACATACTTCTACATAATGATTCCCAAGAACATCTTAACAACTTTATAGTAACATTAATAGAAAATGTCTCTGCCTGGAAGCTTTCAGAAGCTTCCAGTATCTCATTATCCTGAATTTCACCTATCCAATTGCATCTAGAATTGTTTGGTAGCACTGGAGGTAGCTATCAACAATAGCACCTCTGATCTTGGAAAGACTAGTTAAATAACAATACTTCAATTTAATACTTACTTAAAAAAGGAAGTCATGGGAGATTTTCAGGCTCAGGGTCTTTGTCTTAAAAATAAACATAATAGTCACTGTATAAATTAACTTACTAGGAGTATGTGCTAATCTATGCAGACCTGCCAGAGTGCTGGGCAAACTGTAAATGCCATCTATGAGCTATCTAAAGGCTAGTGTCATAAGGCTATTCCTTCCTGTTGATCTCAGCTCTTTCTTTCCTTCAATGCTGAGTTTGATGTCACTTCTATGAAGACAGATGAATCTTAGCTCAAAGTTTCAAGCTGTTCTAGGTGAATCTTTTAATTACCTACCATATGCAGAGGTCTCAACTCATGATGTCTGTTGTTCCTAATATTTTTAACTGTCACATTAACAGTTGTCTTAAAAGGCTATCTAGCATTTACAAAACCTTCTAATTTTCTTGACATCACTAGTATCAAAATAACACTGCTCCAACACAGAAATAGGAAAGGTACACTGCAGTGAGAATTCTAAAATTTTGGTTTCTTAAAAAACAGAGAAGTTTAAGAACGTTATCATTTTAATCCCAGGTGTGGGATATGGAGCTACATTTTAGCAGCTGACTACAATTTGCTCATAATCTAGCAAAGGCCTGGGTTTGCCAAATGCAGATAGTAGACTGATTTTGTAACGTTCAGAATTCTGGGAATTTTTCAGTGGGTCTATAAATGATAAGAGCAATAATAGGCTGAGTCAGTGGTAGCTCAGGGAGGTTTGGTGCAGTTGTTAGTCCTCCTCAAAGAAGAAAGAAATTATATTCAAGGATTTCTACCTCTCCCCTTTCTCTCCTACCTAATGATAGGGGGTGAAACCTGAAGAAATAAAAGGTGTGGAAAAGAAAATCCCACAAAACAGCAAAGAGCAGCTACAGCAAATGCTTATATACCAATTGATAATGGAAAAACAAACAAAACCATTTTCAGCAGGGGAAAATCAGGAATATTCTGTTGAGAGTCAATCAATAGAAGACTTCTACACATTTCTATATTTGTGTAAAATACTTCTAAGAATATAATATTTTCTGAAATTTGTACATTAAGATAAAAGAAATGATAGCAAATCAGACCAATAGAACAATAATGGAATTTACCATGGTTAATAAAAGGGGCATCTAATGATCCAAGACTGAATTTAGCAGATATAGCAGATACTTAAAATTTGCAATTTGTCAAAATACAAGCAAGTATTTCAAGACATAGTCATACAAGTGGGCATCTTAAAAATTAAGATAATACACGTAGCATTAAGATTAAAAATTACATACGAAACTAGACATGATAGCATCATGGTAGCACCAGGCAGGCTGTTGCGGGAAAGGACCTAGGTCACGTTGTAAGGGCACACTAGCCTGGGATAGAGAGAAACACTTTGTCCCAAAAAGTCTCCCCTGTGGGGAAGAGAATTAAGGAGAGCAGTATTCTAAATAATATACTCTATAATATGATGGTATATGTCCTCCCAATTTTTCAAAGTTTTTCATGAATATACATAAAATAAAAGATGATAAAAACTTACTGGATGAAATGCATAGGTATGACCTATTTATTCTATAGGAATTCTAGTAAGAGCATGAACTGAGACCTACCACAGCAAAATAAAAATATTCATGTGACTAAAACATAGCTATATTTAAAAATTTAAAAACATACATTGCTAAATATAATTTAAATAATTTAAACTATTGAAATTTAATTTAAGCTATTTTAATTTGAAGTATTAAAATTTAAATAATTTAAATATTTTAGTATAGTATTCTCAATTAAATATGTCACTGAGAAATTACTGTCTAGATAAAGGATTACTTAAAAAGTTCAACTCAGAAGGCTCATTACCATTTTGAAAAATTACTGAATAAAAGAAAAGGGAAGAAGGTAAAATTATTCAGAAGTATTACCTATAGGTAATGTATAAACACATAAATGTCTAGATAGTTACTGGAAATTTAGAGGACTTGAACACAGAGATCTCTACTCTGTCCTCTCTTAAGATCATGAACAGCAGGGTATGGAGGTGAAAACTTTTCTTTTCCAGTTTTATTTGTTTATACTCCAGATTTTATTCTATCCTCCCTGCCCCATCCACCCTCCTACTGTTCCACATCCCATACCTCCTCTCCATGCCCCTGTCTCCACAAGGATGTCCCCATGCCCCATCCCAACCCTGACCTCTAAACTCCCTGGGCCTTCAGTCTCTTGAGGGTTAGTTGCATCTTCTCTGACTGCATCCTCTGCTGTATGTGTGTTGGGGGCCTCACGTCAGCTGGAGTATGCTGCCTGGTTGGTAGTCCAGTGTCTAGGAGACCTCAGGGATGCAGGTTAACTGAGACTGCTGATCCTCCTACAGCATCGCCTGCCTCCTCAGCTTCTTCCAGCTTTTCCCTAATTCAACCACAGAGTCAGCAGCTTCTGCCCATTGGCTGGGTGCAAATATCTGCATCTGACTCTTTCAGGTGCTTGTTGGGTCTTCCAGAGTCAGGTCTTTTCCAACCCTATATCCGACAGAGGGCTAATATCCAATGTATACAAAGAACTCAGGAAGTTAGTCTCCAGAGAATTAAATAACCCTAAAAAAACTTGGGTACAGAGCTAAACAGGGAATTCTCAACTGAGGAATCTCAAATGGCTCCAAAGCACCTAAAGAAATGTTCAGCATCCTTAGTTATCAGGGAAATGCAAAGCAAAACAACACTGAGATTCCACCTTATATCAGTCAGAATGGCTAAGATGAAGCACTCAGGGGACAGGAGTTTCTGGAGAGGATGTGAGAAAAAAGGAATACTTCTCCATTTTTGGTGGGATTGCAAGCTAGTAAAACCACTCTGGAAATCAGTTTGGCGATTCCTCAGAAAATTAGACATAGTACTACCTGAGAACCCAGCTATACCATTCCTGGGCATATACCCAGAAGATGTTCCTACATGTAATAAGGACACATGCTCCACTATGTTCATAGCTGCCTTATTTATAATAGTCAGAAGCTGGAAAGAAGCCAGATGTCCCTCAACAGAGGAATGGATACAGAAACTATGGTATATATACACAATGGAGTATTATTGAGCTATTAAAAACAATGAATTCATGAAATTCTTAAGCAAATGGATGGAACTATAAAGTGTCATCCTGTGCAAGGCAACAAAATCACAAAAGAACACACATGGTATGTACTCACTAATAAGCGGATGCTAGCCCAAAAGCCCAAAATAAACAAGTTACAATTCACCAAGTTCAAGAAGAGGGAAGGCTTAAGTGAGGGTGCTTTGGTTCCTCTGATAAATGGAACAAGATATTCACAGGAGCAATGAGAGAGACAATGTGTGGAGCAAAGACTGAAGTAAAGGCCACCCAGAGACTGCCCTACCTGGGAATCCATCCTATAAACAGTCAGCAAACCCCTGACACTACTATGAAGGACAAGAAGTGCATACCAAAAGGAGCATGCCATGGTTGTCTCCAAAGCGGCCCTGCCAGAGCCTTACAAATACAGAGGCAGATGCTAACAACCAACTATTGGACTGGGCATGGGGTCCCCAATGGAGGAGCTGGAGGATGGTCCAGAGGAGCTGAAGGGGTTTACAGCCCCATGAGAAGAACAATGATTTCGGCCACCAAGACTCCCAGGAACTAAACTATCAACCAAAGGGCATACACGGTTCTAGCCAAAAATGTGAGAGAGGAAGGCCTTGTTGGGCATCAGTGGGAGGAATGGTCCTTGGTCAGGTAAAGGTTCAACAGAGGCCTGAACAAAGGGAAACTGAGGGGGAAGGAAGGGGAAGGGTTGGGAATCTTAGAGAAGGGGGGCTATCAGGAAAGGTATTACCATTGGTAATGTAAATGAAGATGATATTCAATGAAAATAAATAAATTAAAAAAAGATTGGAAAAAAATAATTTTGGATAAAGAAGAAAAGTAATTTCTGAAGAACTTATTTACAAAATTGAATTCCCAGTGTCTGCTTAAGAGGACCATGAAGTTAGGTGTATTGCCTAGTGGATTTATTCCTGTAAAAATAAAAGTACTTGAAGGAACTGAGAAACAAAATATCTTTCAACCATGAGAAATTCACAATAGAGCCAGAGTAAGAGCTCCTTAAGGAACATCAGCAATATACCAGCTGCCCCTTCTTTCAGTCCTAGTTTTATTCTTTTAAGAAAGGAGGAGATAAATGATTTAGTTGATGTTTTGTTCCACAATGATGACATTTTAAATGAAAACCATGTTTTGAGGAAACTGCCTCTAAGAGCACAGTGAAATCTTTCTGGTGTGCTAAAATGTTTCATTAATGAAAGTCAGCCAAATGATCTTCATGGCTTTTAAAAATAGTATTTTTTTAATTTTGCTTCTTTTAATTTTGCTTTAATTATGCTTCTAATATTAAAAAGAATGAAGGTAGTGATTTGCCAAGAGATTGCCTACATATAAACAGTTCATATTAGTCAATGTTCCATGTTTATTTCTTCAAAGTAAACAGAAAAGATATTGTGATGGTAATAAAATTAGATGTGAAATTCTTGAGGTGTTTTACATTACATAGTTTTAGCAAGCTTAGAATTGGGAAGGTTTCAATTATCTGGTGTTTTACCAAGTAGACATCCTTTCCACTTAAAAACAGAGGTAGGTTTAGGTTTGATGTTATAGAACCTATTATGCAATGATCGGTATGAATTCATTTTTATGCTGCACATTAGTTTTACTAGTTGAAATGAAGAACTCATTCCTGTATGACTTGTTTGATTCGTAATGATAATACAGTGTACGATATTTAGGAGTGGGAAAATTGCCTTATATTTAACAGAAAATGATCTACTTGATATTAAAGAACAAAAGCTGTTCTTTAATGTTCTGAGTGGAACATAGGGGAACCCTAACTAAATTACAAGGAAATTTCCATAACAGAGTCACCAGTAATGCTGATCTAATAACAGCTTCCTGTCATGAACTATATTTATCACACACTGCCTCTCTAACATGACATTCTATTTAATGATTTTGAGATCCATATTTTAATCAGATTAAACTCAAGGAAACTGATAGGTATCTGGTTGGCTCATAACTTTAGCTTCTGTTTCTTATTTAGTCATAAGACTATTATTGCTGGAATCTTTATAAACACATTTGCTAGGAATGCAACAGGAGTACAGATTATGTTGTGAGGTCTGAAAAATTGTGTGCCAGTGGTGTTCACAATCTATGCATAAACTTCACTGTACAAATGTTTACTAAATTAAAGCCAACTAAGGAAAAAACTGGGTTTCTTTCTCTCATGGTATTAAGCAACCAAAAATATAATTTATTTTTAGATTAAAGAATATTCTCTAATAAATGAAGTAACTAATACAGTGACTTCATAGAGCTTATATAATGAATTCATATACATACATAATAGGTATTTATTAAAGGCTAACAGACTGTTGTCCAGCTAATGAAATAACAACTGAATTAAAGAGTCAAACATTCAGTAATTGTTCAGTTCACAAGGATAGATGTCTGAGCTGGTCTTCAGAATATGCCAGAATCTGGAAGAAGCAGGTTCTAATGCCAGAGAAGGAATGGATTTGCCAGTGAGAAAAAACAGGCAGAGAGAGAAAGCTTCCTACCTCCATGACCTTTCTATAGGTTGCGGAAGTCATGCCCAGATTAAAGATGGGCCTGCTCACCTCAAAAGATCTGGATTAGAAATGGGTCTTGCGACTTCAAATAACGTAAAGAAAAAAAATCCCTCACAGGTGTACAAAGCTGCTTGGGTTTTAGCTAATTACAAATGTAGTAAAGTTTATACTCAAGACTATCACTGTAGTCATCAAGAAAATATTCAAACTTGTTCCAATTTACTTCTTCCCAAATATATTTGCATAAAACACAAATCACTAAAATTTAAGGTAATGTTTATAAATGTAATTCCATGCCTATCTCTGTGTTGGGCCTAGCCTCCTGTGATTAACAAATATATACCATTTTATCTCAGTAGACCATTAGCTTCCACAAACAGTAGGTAAGAATCATCAGACAGCATCTGAGGCATGCTGCAGAGCCTCTGCCATCTTGTTGGGACTGCCTCCTCTGAAGGACTAGAGCCACACATCTGTTTATGACAACTGTTTTGTAACAATTCTTTCATTTAGATAACTTTCCTTGTTCTGTTCCTATAAAACAAAACAAACAAACAAACAACCCTTCAAAAAGCCTGCTGCTAAGCTGGAATGACATAGCTGTACACGCCCAGGCCACAAGTGCTCATACTTTGCTTCACAATAAATCAAGACTCTTATTCCTTTGAGGTGAGAACTTTTTGTTTTGATGGCATGATCTAAAGACAAGTTCATCTAATAAAACAATACTTTTAATAGCTATGTGATATCTGTGCCATTACTGTAAAGCCCTCATCAGTTCACATACCAAACTTAGCATGAGAGAAGTCAGGAAAGCAAATACCACGTTTTTCAGATTGAATGAAATTACTGCCTAGAGAAAGCTTTTCATGACAAATAATATAATAACAACCCAACAAAGCTGAACTAAGCATCAGGTAAAAGCCATTTAGAAGATAGATTTATTGTTAAATTGAAAATTATCAAATAAATTATAGATTAAAATTTTAAGTAATACTGCCCTTAAATATACCAGCATCTACAAGTAAAACAGGTTCTTAGAATTATACATAAGGCACGCAACATGTAAACCCACATTAGAGTAGATGAAGTAATGTGTATTTCATATTGTCTTAATATACAATTTATGATAAATTCCTGTCACTTAAAAGTCCACCAGTATACTCACTACCTCTTCAACATGAATGAAGAAGCACTGGTCAGTCACTAACAGGTAATGAAAAGGAACTGAAGAAATCAAAGCTATTTTGTCAGGTATTTTTTTTATGAGAATAAATAGTCTTCAAATGTATATACAGAGAATAGGAAATCTTTGACACTATTATCATTCAGCAGTTAACAAGATTTCTACAGAAATCGTTCTTATCAGCATGATTAACACAAAATCTGAGTCCCAAATGTCTAAAAAAAAAAAATTCACTGCTAATAGTGAAATTCATCTTAGTATTGCTGAACTATGAGTAAGTTTAGTTTACATTTTTAATATTGATAAAATATTTTAATAACAATTTAGAGGTTAGGTATCAGGTGAGCAGACTAAATACACTATATTTATAAGCACAAGATATGCTTTTAATATTTCAATGACTCTTTCAACATTTGTTTGAAATCCTTACAAGATGAATATTTGTCTATTTATGGCATCATATAGATCTGTCTGCCTCTCCATGTGTCTGTGTTTTTCATGAAGACTAGTACTGATGAATGTCTTCTTTCTTCCTCACATTAGCAGCTTTTCATAGGCCCATTACTATGCCATTTTATACTACTTTTTGGTCAGCTTTTATTGATCATGTTTTAATACAAAGTAAGTGTTCTTCTGGTGGAGGGGAAGGGGACAAGTAATCAATGTGTATAATTTAATTAAAATTAAATTTCATAATGTATAGTTGGGAAGTTAATGTCACTAAAATCTATTATTGTCACAATAAAAAATTACATTGCTAGCATGACATAAGACTAAAATTTAAAATTGGGTTTGGTAAGAATACTGTACACATAGTTATTTCAAATCTTCAGTTTCATATCCCAAGTAACTTGCTTCCACTGCAGGACCAGACTTGTTCAAGAACTTACATCTTGCATGTGTGGACATCTTGAAGTACACTTTTTAAACAGGATATCCTGACAACACCTCCCAACCCCCAACTGACTTGGTAGCCTGACTTCAGTGCAAGCTCATCTGGTTTGACTAAAGTCATTGCATTATTTGGCAGTGGTTTCTTCTACGTGGTGCTTGGAGCTCATTGAAGCTCAAACAGCACAGGAAATGCAAATCATGCAAACCACCCTCATGATGGCAACGTACAGTGGCGTGATTGAACGGCAGTACGCACGGCTCGTGGGCCAACCACATGAAAGGAGCCATTTAAAGACCAGATGAGCGAAAGCTGGGATAAGTTAGAGAGTATGTGCAGGCTTCAAAGCTGGGAGAATAGCATCCTTATTTAAAATAGAAGAGGTTTTATTATTACTTTTTATTAATAACACCTGTGCAAGTACTTTACATTGGAGGAAGTGAAGGAGGGTTTATTAAGCTGAACATATATTATACAGAGTTTTTACATGGGCCAACATTTCTTTCCTCACATTCAGGTATGGCACATGAGTGGAACACTTTCCATGTATATTTCATAGGATTTTATAAGATTGTTAACAATTATTAGAAAGACTTCATTTAGATATCTTTCTAAAAAATCTCACATTGTACTACAGTAATATAGTCATATTCAACAAAAAATAGGGTGAGATAATACACTTAGGAATTCTTCAACAAAGTCCTTAAGAGCAGGATAGAATTTTCTGCTAAAGGCTTATTTTGAATGAAATTAACACAACAAGAGCAGAAAAAATGGTTCAGAAAGTTTTTACTTTCTTTTATGGAAATGACTAATTTTCTAGTTTCTAGTTACCATCAAAGAAAATATAGTTATTAGAAAAATATATCTAAATAATTGAAAAGAATATTCAACTTTATGTTTGCTTGTGGTTTTAAATTATTTTCCAAAGCCGTTTGAATGTGTTATTTCATTTGCATACAAGCTTGGATATTCCAGAACCTTCAATAAAGCACTTGCTCCCAAACCACAAATACTTACAGCTAGGATGTTAAAAAAAAAAAAAAAGGCGGAAGTTATATGTTTCTATATCATGGATACCTGGGGAAGGATATCAGAAGGCCTAGGTTTAAGTCCTAGTCTACACGGCATATCAAACCAACTGTAATTCTTGTTCCAGGCACTCACATGGTGCACATACATGCACAGAAAATATTCATACACATGAAGTGCATTTTTTAATGGGGAAAGTCACTGTTTGTGACTAAGAATGAGAGAATATCGCCTTGGATGGAAAAGCTCTTCCTTAACAACACCACTTTTCTTTACCCCTTGATGTTCATCTGAAGGTAGAGTGATATAATCTGAGAAATTATGTGGTGCTGGACAAATGTAGAGAACCACTAAGCAGAGAGTGGCACTGGACACCGGTAACACCAGCTGTGTGAGCATAGCCGTGCTGTCTGCATTTGGAAAAGGGATTGTAAAAAGAGGGGAATAAGGTTGTAGGGAAAGCAGAGGAGAGGTAGAAAATGAAGCACTTAGGAGACAACAGTATGCTGCTCTGTTAGGACTTCTACATATTTTATCTCATTCGTTTTAAGTTCATCTTCACTGTAACACCAAAAGTGAAGGAAATATTAACCCCATCTCATTTTAAGTGACATGAAAACTAAGATTTGGAAACCTTAATAATTACCACAAATCTAATTGCTAATTAATGGCATTACTAAGAGTACCTTAGGATACAAGTAAATCTATTTTCATACTATTTTCATACTCATTGACAGAGGGTCTGTCCAATACTCAGCAGTCATTTTAAAAGCAAACAAATGTAAATCCCCTAATAAAGTATAATTGATTGTTCTCTTGACTTTTCCACCAGGCACACTATAAATAGTTTAGACAGGAATTACTCTGGAACTAGTGTAGATAACCTACTACGTCTAAATCTTACTAAATTTATTCTAACCTGTTAAAACTAACTTGTTTGGAGATCAGAGAGAATGCAGTCCCAAGAGCTAACATTGGAAACTTTTACTACTTGGGTGGCCAGGAACTTGAGACTAAAGAGGCCAGGAACTGAGGGAAAAATCAAATATAACTGTTCTGCTAAATGAACAGAATAATAAAATGGCTCTGGCCAGCATTCTGCTATACTCACAGATCAATATCGTGATCAGCCTTCATCAGTTGTCCTCAAACATATGTGTATGTTCACTGTGACACACATGTGCCTTCACTCACACACATACACAATAAATAAATAAATAAATAAATAAATAAATAAATAAATAAATAAATAAATAAATAGCTCATTTTTAGTTATACAATTTAGATACATTACAGGGCACAACAACGGGAACACCAGTTGAATTATTTTGTTACAGAGGCACAATTTGCCATGCATACTAACAAATATGTATTCTGTTTCGCTACTGCTTAATAAATATAGATGAAATCCATAAGAAACTTGAAGATTTTTCTTTCAGAATTAAAATATTTGTTCCTATTACTTAAAAACAGTATAAAGTTCATCAACTTATAAATAAATGATAAGATAAAAAGCCATTAATTAAATTTTTGTATCCACTGAGAGTATGGAGCAAATAAAAATAGGTCTGATAATAAAAAGATTTTTAAAAATAAAACTGGCTATTTTCTGGATGCAAATAGGAAGAGGCAGTTTCAGACTTTCTGGTAGTCAGCTGTTTTCCTCTCCAAGGCAAGGAAAGATATATGTAAAGTAAAGCCCATTAAAAGAACCAAGGTTCCCTTACTTGATTTTTGTTTTGCTTTCAGTTTTAGTTTGTGTTAGAACAAAAATGACAGACTGACCATTTATCACATTTATCATAAGGTTAGGCTACAGATGTATAGAGATAGTTGTAGACAAAGCATACAGATTGATCGATATGCTCAAATGGCACACAGCCTGCCTGTGTTTGCCAGGACTGTACCAAAGCAATGGGTAAAAGTCAGTGCTGAAATTTCTCAATGGCTTTCAAATGCCTTGAGACATTGGTTTACTAGAAGCTAGAAAAGCTACCAAGTAACTGAAACCATGGTGAGCCTAGAAAACAGACTGAATTCAAGGGTATTTCCCACTTTCTCTTCGATGAGATTTAGAGTATGAGGTTTTATGTTGAGGTCCTTGATGCAGGTAAACTTGAGTTTTGTGCAGGATGATAAATATGGATCTATTTTCATTCTTCTAAATGTAGACATCCAGTTACACCAGCACCATTTGTTGAGAATATTTTCTTTTTCTACTTGTATGGTTTTGGCTTCTTTATCAAAAATCAAGTGTTCACAGTTGTGTGGGATTATTTCTCAGTTTTAGATTCGAATCCATTCATCAACCTGAATGGTTCTGTACCAATACAATGCAGTGTTTATCACTATTATTCTGTAGCCTAAGGTCAGAGAATCCTCCCTAAGTTCTTTTCAGGATTGTTTTGGCTATCCTGGATTTATTATTTTTCTACATGAAGTTGAGAATTGCTCTTTCAAGGTCTATAAAAAAATTATGTTGAAATCTGTAGATGGCTTTTGGTAAGATGGACATTTTCACTCTGTTAATACTACCTATCCATGAGCATGAAAGAACTTTCCATCTTCTGATATCTTCTTCAATTTCTTTCTTCAGAGACTTGAAGTTCTCATCATATAGATATTTCATATGCTTAGCTAGAGTTATACCAAGATATTTTATATAATTCATAGTTATTGTAAAGGGTGTTGTTTCCCTAATGCCTTCCTGGCCAGTTTATCATTTGTATGAAGGTGGACTATTGATTCTTTTGAGTTAATTTTGTATCCAGTCACTTTGCTGAAGATTATTTATCAACTGTAGGAGTTCTCTGGTAGAATTTTTGTGGTTGCTTATGTACACAATCATATCATCCACAAATATTAATACTCTGACTTCCTTTCAAATTTGTATCCCATTGATCTAATTTAGTTTTCTTATTGGCCTGGCTATTGCTTCAAGTGCTATGTTGAATACACAGGGAGATAGTAGGCAGCCTTGAACGTATTGGTAGAGGAGACAATTTCCTGAACAGAACACCAATGGCTAAGGCCCAAAGATCAACAATTGATAAATGGGACCTCATAAAAGGAAAAGGACACTGTCGATATAACAAAATGGCAGCATACAGATTGGGAAAGGATCTTCACCAACCCTACATCTCCGAAAGAGACCTGATATCCAAAATTTAAAAAGAACTCAAGTTAAAGAACAACAACACAAATAACCCGATTTAAAAATTGGGTACAAAGCTAAACAGAATTCTCAGCAGAGGAATCTTGAATGGCCAAGAAGCACTTAAAGAAATGTTCAAAGTCTTTAGTCATCATGAAATGCAAATGAAAAAAGCCATCAGAATGGCTAAGATCAAAAACTCAAAAGAGCACATGCTAGCAAGGCTGTGGTGCAAGGGAACACTTCATTGCTAGTGTGACTGCAAAGTTGTATAACTCTTTAGAAATCAATTTGGCTGTTTCTCAGAAAACTAGGAATAGTTTTACCTAAAGACTGAGTTATACTACTCATGGGCATATACCCAAAAGATGTACCATACCACAAAGACACTTGCTTAACTATGTTCATAGAAGCAATATTCACAGTAGCCAGAAACTGGAACCAACCCAGATGTTCCTCAACTGAAGAGTGGATTAAGAAATTGTAGTATATCTACACAGTGGAATAGTGCTCAGCTATGAAAAAGCAAAAACATCATGAATTCTGAAGGCAAATGGATGGATCTTGAGACTATATCATCCTGAGTGAGGACATAAGTGGATATTAGTCATATAATACATGAAGCCTATGCTATACTCCAAAGACCCAAGGAGGCTGGACAGGAAGGAGGGCACAATGTAGCATGCATGAGCCTCATTTTGAAGGGGGAATGGAGTAGCCATGGATGACAGATGAAGATAGAGTATGGGATGGGAGTGAAGAGGTTCAGAGGTCCAGTGTGGAGGGGAAGGGGGGAGATAGCTAGATAGCCATGAAAATGAATGGAAATCTTCAACTGACTGGTAGGAATGGGTAGTGGGAATCTCCAGGAAGAGACAGAGACCTGGAATAGCTCCCAAGAATCAATAGGGATGCCCTTACCTGTGACTCATAGCATTGGAAATATGGAACCTAGGGAGGCTGCCTCCTGTAGCCAGGCGGGAACACTGGTGAAGCTTTAGGAATAAGAACCCACCCACAAAAGTCTTGACCAAAAACTTATTCTGTCTACAAGAAATGCAGGGATTAGGGATAGAGCAAAGACTATGAAGGAATGGTGAAACAATAATTGACCCAATTTGAGACCCATCCATGGGCAAACACCAATCCCTGGCATTATTGATACTCTGTTATACTTATAGACAGGAGTCTAGCATGGCTGTCCTCTAATAGGCTCCACCCAGCAGGCTGACTCAGATAGAGACACCCATAGCAAACAGTGAATGGAGCTTGGAGACTATTATGGAAAAATAAAGGGAAGGATTGCAGCCTCTAAGGGGATAGGCACTCCACGGGAAGACCAACAGAATCAACTAACCTGGTCCCTTGATGCTCAGAGACTGAACCACCAATCAAAAAACATACACAGGATGGATCTAGGCCTCCCTACACATATGTAATAGATAGGCAGTTTGGTCTCCATGTGGGTCCCAAATAATGAAAAAAGGGGCTATCCCAAAAGTTGATGCCTGTATGTGGGATATGTTCTTCTAGGTAAGCTGCCTTGTCTGGCTTCAGCGGGAGAAGCATCTAGCCTCACAGAGACTTGGAGTGTCAGGGTGTGGGGATACCCAGGGGGGTCCGTCCTACCATCTCATAGGAGAATGGGAGGTGGTATGGGGGAAAGATTATGGGAGGGGTGACCAGGAGATGGGCAGGGAGGCTTAATGTCCCAGCATAAGAGGATGCTAAACCAGTGAGGTGGGAGTGGGTGAGCGGGTAGAGGAGCAAGGGGGAGGGGACATGGGATGGGGGGGATTGTGAAGGGAAACTGGGAAGGGGGATATTATTTGAAATATAAGTGAATAAAATGATTAATAAAAAGGAATAAATAAATTAATTAATTAAAAAGAAAGAAAACAGAGGACCACCATAGCTAACAGAAATGTTGAATTGCCCTGTCAATCAAGTTGTCTTTTGGAAATCATGAGTGACTTAACTAGAAACAGACAACCTTAATCCACATAGAGGAAATCTGAGGTATGAATATCATTTTTGAGATTTGAAAGCCTCCAGATACACTACACTTAATAAGGAAAACAGAAAAAAAAAGGCACTGAAAAGCTCCAAGTTAAGGTTTTTAGAGACTGTAATTGTAGGGAGACTGCACTTCATGAAAAGCAAAGCTAAAGATGCATCTGAAGCAAGAAGCAATAGGGTAAACTGACTCAGCAAGCGGTTTCATAGATTTGTAAGAGT
Source organism: Apodemus sylvaticus (assembly GCF_947179515.1). Lineage (NCBI taxonomy): Eukaryota > Metazoa > Chordata > Mammalia > Rodentia > Muridae > Apodemus > Apodemus sylvaticus. The sequence continues at coordinate 24,507,006 of NC_067476.1, forward strand.
TTGCCTTACATTTGATTTTGAGTGAGATATTCCTCTTCACACTGCCATTAACAAATCCTCATCATCCACTGGAGATTGCATCCCTTCCCCTTGACATCTAAGTTTGTTTCTTTCCACCGACATTCAGGGCTAAAGGGCATTAACTGAAAAATAGCTCTCTCCTTACATTTGTCCTGAAATGATTAAAATATTTTCCAGTATTTCTTTGTAGCCTGTCACCGATTTTTCCTGATAGATCCTAGCTACAGTTAAATTTGCTAACATTAAATTCATTTTACAGATTTCACTTCTAAACAAAGATGACCCACACAATCACCTCAAGCTTTCAACAATTTGACCTCAATCTCTTCGACTGTGAAATGATAGTAACTTGATTAGAATTTTACAATTCTAAGCTGCTGTCATTTCATCTTACTGTAAGACAGTGATAGCTAAGAATATTATTAAAAATAGAGTGATAACACAAGTTAAGATTTTATAATAATGGGCAAATAGTTAAGATTTTTCTCTATCTCTCAGAAGACACTTATCTATGATATTAATATGCAGTCACCTTTTGTTGCTCTGCTAATAAACTAAGCACAAAGCACTGACAACAGAAATAGAGGCTGAAGTAATGTAGTTACAACCTGATGACTCCCAAGAATTGGAGAAGCTGCAAAGAGGAAGGAAAGAATTCTATCCTTGAGCCTTGGAAAAGAGTTTTGCCCAGCAAATACATGATCTTAGACTTCTAGTCTCCACTTTTGTGACAGAATAGGCTCTCCTAATATGGATCTTTGGGTTAATAATAAATTTATGACCACATTAGAGATAGTTTGTTAAATAAAGTTATTAAAGAAATATCTGGTATTCTTAAGCCAAAAGGCAAAAGTCAACACTATTAATATTAAAACATTTATGATACTGAAAAGTTATGCTATTGTATGAAGAAACAAACCTCAGACTTAACCAGTGACTCTTCATTGATTCTTTGGAAATAAGCCATGTGACTCCTAATCAGAGTAATCTTTCATGCAATAATTCAAAGAAAATTGATGTCATTGCAACAATACTCAACTAGGGGTCAAAGCATAACCAAATACTCCAAAATCTAATTTTACTGGAATAATATTTAAATCACTTAGTAAAGACATAAATATAAATAAAACAGTATTCCTGTGCTCTTATTTACCAACTGTGAAGAATTAGTAATAAAAATCATTCTGATTAGAACTTTAATAAGAGTATGTAGCCCATTTGATAAGCTTTTGTGTAGACAGAATGTTTTTTATTTCTATAAATATCATTTTAAAGGTTATAAAACAATAGGAAAGAAAATACCCAGGAAATGAAACAAAGCTAATAGAATTACTGAGTTCTATTTATACTTGCAATCTTGAACTTACAATGATAAAATGTAATGACAACACATGACGTTATTATTTATATGACACCAGGACAGGACAGTGTAGATCAGTCTTCTCATCCGGGTTGACAATTATATATTCTTGCAGGACACCTGAGACACATTCTAAACTGAGGCCCCTGCAAGGAGCAGGACTTCCACTGCTGCACCAGACATGTGCCATGCAAATAATGCAGTGCTGTCTTTAGATCTGTGCATATTAAGAGCTGAGTGCAGAGCATTAAATACACTCAGTGAGCTACACATCAATAGCAACTGGCCATTCCTCTCTGGGAAGAACACCCTTGCACAGAGCAACCACTGAATATATGACACATGTCCTTTATACAAGGACAACAAAGTCACATTATTTACTCAGTACTTTCTAGCAAACAGTATTTTAAACTTTGATATATTTCATGACTGTATGAAATTACTTGGGTTTTATACAAGTAAACTCAAAGGGCCAGCAAACACCTTGAACAAAATTTATAAAAGAAAACTTTCCTAACCTAAAGAAATGCCCAAAAACATGCACAAAGCCTGCAGAAACCCAAACAAATAAGACTAAAAAAGAAAGTCCTGTCATCATATAATAATTAAAAAACCAAATGCACAGAACAAAGAAAGAATATTGAAAGCAACAAGGGAAAAGGTCAAGTGAAACATACAGGCAGACCTATCAGAATTACACCAGACTTCTCAACAGAGAATATAAAAGCCAGAAGGACCTGGGCAGATGTTATATAGAGCTTAAGGGAACAAAAATGCCAGCCCAGACTGGCATTATACCCAGCAAAACTTGTAATTACCATAGGTTAAGAAACCAAAATATTCTAAGACAAAACTAAATATAAACAATATCTTTGCAATAATCCAGCCCTAAAGATGATAGTAGAAGGAAAAGTCCAATAAAAGGAGGGAAATTACACCCAAGAAAAAGAAAAACAAATGAATCTTTTCACAACAAACCCAAAAGAAAGGAAACACACAAACATAACTACAACTAACTCTAACAACAAAAATAACAGGAAGCAACTATCACTGGCCCCTAATATCTCTCATTTTAACTCACCCCATTAAAAAGACATAGGCTGGGCCGGGCGGTGGTGGTGCACACCTTTAATCCCAGCACTTGGGAGGCAGAGGCAGGCAGATTTCTGAGTTTGAGACCAGCCTAGTCTACAGAGTGAATTCTAGGACAGCCAGGGTTGCACAGAGAAACCCTGTCTCAAAACAAAACAAAACAAAACAAAACAAAACATAGGCTAGCAGACTGAATGTGTAAACAGGATCCAGCATTCCACTTTATACAGGAAACACACCTCAGTGTCAAAGACAGACATTCTCTCAAAGTAATAGGATGGAAAAAAATTTTCCAAGTAAATGGTCCCAAAAAACAAGCTGGAGTAGTCATTGTAATAACCAACAAAAGGGACTTTCAACCAAAAGCTATCCAAAAAGGTAAGGAAGGACATTACATACTTTTCAAAGGAAAAACCCACCAAGATGAACTCTCAATTCTGAACATCTATACCCCAAATGCAAGGGTGCCCATATTTGTAAAAGAAACACTACTAAAGCTCAAAAAACACATTGAACCTCACACAATTAGGAGATTTCAACACTCCACTTGCACCAATGGAAAGATCATGGAAACAGAAATTAAACAGAGACACGGTGAAAATAAAAGAAGATATGGGCTGATTTACCTTGGATGCAAACTCTGCAACCAGTCCTGTAACACCCAGAGGAAGCTCTACTTCCAGGTACTCTAATATGCCCCGGATCAAAGGAATAGACATGAGGAGGACATAACATCTGTCCCAACACCACTGGACCTAACTGGGACCAGCAGGATCCAAGAGCACAGGAACCCTGCCAGACCAGTGGCACAGGTAACTTTGGGTCTGGGTTGGTTTACTTTGGGCACAAACTGTGCAGCCAGTCCCCACACACCCAGAGGAAGCTTCACTCTTAGACACTCTAACATGCCCAGGACCATGGGATCCCAGGATCCCAGGAGGTTGGTCACACCTGGATACAAGGACCCCAGAGCAGCTTGACTCCCAGGAGCTCTGACATACCCAGGATCTCAGGATCAAAGGATCCCGGAATAATAGGATCAGAGACAACTGGATTCTAAGCAGTTCTGACACAAGCAGGATCACAAGAAGGACAGGTTCCAGTCAGATATAGTGAGGACAGGTACCACCAGAGCTAATCAAATGGCAGGAGGCAAGCATAAGAACATAAGCAACAGAAAGCAAGGTAACTTGGCATGATCAGAACCCAATTCTCCCACCATAGCAAGTCCTGGATACACCATTACAACAGAAAAGCAAGATTGAGATCTTAAATCACTTTTCATGATGATGATAGAGGAATTTAAGAAGGACATAAATAACTCCCTTAAAGAAATACAGGAAAACACAGGTAAACAGATACAAGCCCTTAAACAGGAAACACAAAAATCCCTTAAAGAATTACAGGAAAACACAATCAAACAGGTGAAGGAAAGAAGCAAAACAATCCAAGATCTAAAAATGGAAATAGAAATAACAAAGAAATAACAAAAGGAGACAAACCTAGAGTTAGAAAACCTAGGAAAGAGATCAGGAGTCATAGATGCAAGCATCAACAACAGAATACAAGAGATAGAAGAGAGAATCTCAAGTGTAGAAGATACAATAGAAAACATTGACACAATAGTCAAAGAAAATGAAAAGACATTTTCCTCCTAACCTAAAACAATCAGCAAATACAGGACACAACGAGAAGATAAAACATAAAGATAATAGGTATAGAAGACAGAAAATATTCCCAACTTAAAAACCCAGTAAATATCTTCAACAAAATTATAGAAGAAAACTTCCCTAACCTAAATAAAGAGATGTCAGTGAACATACTAGAAGCCTAAAGAACTCCAGATAGACTGAACCAGAACAGAAATTCCTCACATCACATAATAATCAAAACATCAAACGTATTAATCAAAGAAGGAATATTAACATATATTAACATAAAAGGTCAATTAACATAAAAGGCAGACTTATCAGAATTATACCTGACTTCTCTTCAAAGTCTATGAAAGCTAGAAGATCCTGGACAGATCTCATACAGACCCTAAGGGAACATAAATGCCAGCTCAGTCTACTATACCTCGCAAAACTCTCAATCACCATAGATGGAAAAACCAAGATATTCCATAATTTACATAATATCTTTCCACAAATCCAAATTTACACAATATCTTCCTACAAAATCAGCCCTACAAAGGATAATAGATGGAAAACTACAACACAAGGAGGGAAACTACACCCCAGAAAAAACAAGAAAGTAATCTTTCAACAAACCCAAAAGGAGATAACCACACAAACATAGAAATAACACCAAAAATAACAGGAAGTAACAATCACTATTCCTTAATATCTCTTAATATCAATGGACACAACTCCCCAATAAAAAGACATAGACTAACAGACTGGATACATAAACAGGACCCAGCATTTTGCTGAATACAGGAAACGCACCTCAGTGACAAAGGCAAACACTACCTCAGAGTAAAAGGTTGGAAAACAATTTTCCAAGCAAATGGTCCTAAGAAACAAGCTAGAGTAGCCATTCTAATATCAAATAAAATTGACTTTCAACCAAAAGTTATCAAAAACGATAAGGAAGGACACTTCATACTGGTCAAAGAAAAAAAAATCTACCAATTCTCAATTCTGAACATCTATGCTCCAAATGCAAGTGCACCTGCATTCATAAAAGAAACTTTACTAAAGCTCCAAGCATACATTGCACCCCACACAATAAGAGTGGGACACTTCAAAACCTGACTCTCAGCAATGGACAGATCATGGAAACAGAATATAAAAAGAGACATAGTGTCTCAATCAGGGTTTCTATTCCTGCACAAACATCATGACTAAGAAACAAGTCGGGGAGGAAAGGCATACACTGTGGAAGCATTGCTGTTGATCACCAAAGGAAGTCAGGACTGGAACTCAAGCAGGCCAGGAAGAAGGAGCTGATGCAGAGGCCATGGAGGGATGTTCCTTACTGGCTTGCTTCCCCTAGCTTACTCAGCCTGCTCTCTTATAGAACCCAAGACTACCAGTCCAGGGATAGCACCACCCACAAGGGGCCCTCCCCCCTTGATCACTATTTGAGAAAATGCTCCACAGCTGGATCTCGGGGAGGTACTTTCCCAACTGAAGCTCCCTTCTGTGATGACTCCAGCCAGTGTCAAGTTGACACACAAAACCAGCCAGTATACACAGTAAAACTAATAGAAGATATGAACCAAATGGATTTAACAAATATTAACAGAACATTTCATCTTAAAGTAAAAGAATATCCCTTCTTCTCAGTACGTCATGGTACCTTATCCAAAATTGACCATATAATTGGTCACAAATCAGGCTTCAACAGATAACAGGAAGATTGAAATAATCCCATGAACCCTATCAGATCACCACAAATTAAGGCTGGTCTTAAATGGCAACAAAAACAATAGAAAATACATATACACATGGAAGATGAACAATGCTCTACTCAGTGATAACTTGGTCAAGAAAGAAATAAAGAAAGAAATTAAAGACTTTTTACAATTTAATGAAAATGAAGACACATCATACCAAAACTAATGGGACACAATGAAAGCAGTGGTAAGAGGAAAACTCATAACTATGTGTGCCTCCAAAAAGAAACTGGAGAGATCATACACTAGCAGCTTGACAGCGCACTTGAAAGCACTAGAACAAAAAGAAGTAAATATACCCAAGAGGAGTAGATGGCCGGAAATATCACACTCAGGGCTGAAATCAACTAAGTAGAAACAAAAAGAACTATATACAAAGAATCAACCAAACTAGGAGCTGGTTCTGTGAGAAAAATCAACAAGATAGACAAACCTTTAGCTAGATTAACCAGAGGTCACAGAGACAGTACCAAATTAACAAAAATCAAAAATGAAAAGGGAGACATATCAACAGAACCTGGGGAAATTTAAAAAAAAAAAATCAGATCCAATTACAAAAGCCTATACTCAACAAACCTGGAAAACCTGGATGAAATGGATGATTTTCTAGGGAGATACCAGGTACTAAAGTTAAATCAGGATCATATAAACTATCTAAACAGCCCCATAACCCCCAAGGAAATAGAAAAAGACATTAAAAGTGTTCCAACACAGAAAAGTCCAGAGCCAGATGGATTTAGTACAGAATTCCATCAGACCTTTAAAGAAGATCTAATACTAATACTCCTTAAATTATTCCACAAAATAGGAACAGAGGAAACACTACCCAATTCTTCCCATGAAGCCACAGTTAATAATAAGCATGAAAGCACTCATAAGTGGATACTAGCCCAAAAGCTCACAATGCCTATGATATAACCAACAGACCATAGGCAGAGAAGGAAGACCAGGTGTGGGTGCTTCAGTCCTGCATTTAGGAGGGAACAGGACAATTGTGGGAAGTGGAAGGAGAGGAGGACAAGGGAGGGAGAAAGGAAGAGAATGGAATAAGGGTGGCAGTATCAGAAACTGGAGATTTGAGAGGGGTACAAAGGGTCAGGAAATCAATAAAAATAGGTAGCATGGAAGATGAAAAACTGGGAGGCTCCCAGAACCCAATGGGATTAACTTTAGCCTTAATGAACAGAAAACAGGGAGGTAGAACCATCCACCTCCAGTAAATAGGAATGGCCCCTAATTGAAGAATGAGGCCACCCACCCATCTCAATGTTTTTGATCCCCAAAACGTTCCTGCCAAAGGAAAAACAGGGACAAAAATTGGAACAGAGACTGAAGGAAGGGCCAGCTAGGAATGGCCCCACCTGCATGTCTGAAGACACCAACCCAACCCAACACAGTTGCTGTGGTTAAGAAACATTCGCAGACAAGAGCCAAGTGTGGCAGTTCCTCGGGAGGTCTGGCCAGCAACTGATCAATGCAGATGCAGATGCTCAGAGGCAACCATCACACTAAACTCAGGGAACCTGGTGGGGAGCTGGTAAAGGAGAGGAGGAGCAGAGGGGGATTGCAACCACATTAAAGAACAACACAGTTTTCACTATACTGGGCTTCTTGTTATTCCAGATAAATTTGGAAATTGTTCTTCCTAACCCCATGAAGAATTGAGTTGGAATTTTGATGGAGATTGCATTGAATCTGTGAATTGCTTTAGGCAAGATGGCCATTTTTATTATATTAACCCTGCCAATCCATGAGCATAGAAGATCTTTCCATCTCTGAGATCTTCTTCAATTTCTTTCTTCAGAGACTTGAAGTTCTTGCCATACAGATCTTTCACTTGTTTGGTGAGGGTCACACCAAGATACTTTATATTATTTGTGAACATTATGAATGACGCCGTTGTCCTAATTTCTTTCTCAGCTTATCCTCTGAGTAGAGGAAGGCCACTGATTTATTTGAGTTTATTTTATATCTGGCCACTTTGCTGAAGTTTATCAGCGTTAGGAGTTCTCTGGTGGAAGTTTTCAGGTCACTTAAGTATACTATCATATCATCTGCAAAAAGTGATTGTTAGACTTCTTCCTTTCCAATTTATATCCTTTTGACCTCCTTTTGTTGGCTAATTTCTCTGGCTAGGACTTCAAGTTCTATATTGAACAGGTAGGGAGAGAGTGGACAGCCTTGTCTACTCCTTGATTTCAGTGGAACTGCTTCACGTTTCTCTCCATTTAGTTTGATGTTGGCTACTGGTTTGCTGTATATTGCTTATACTGTGTTTAGGTATGGTCCTTGAATTACTGATCTTTGCAAGACATTTATCATGAAGGGGTGTTAGATTTTGTCAAGTGTTTTCTCAGCATCTAATGAAATGATCATGTGGTTTTTTTCTTTGAGTTTGTTTATACAGTGGATTACATTGATGGATTTCCATATATTGAACCATCCCTGGGATGAAGCCTTGATCATGGTGAATGACCATTTTTATGTGTTCTTGGATTTGGGTTGTGAGAATTTTATTGAGTATTTTTGCATTGATATTCATAAGGGAAATTGGTCTGAAGCTCTCTTTTTGTTTGGTTCTTTGTGTGGCTTTAGGTCCTAGTGTAATTGTGGCTTCATAAAACAAATTGAATAGTTTTCCTTCTGTTTCTATTTTTTGGAATAATTTGAAGGGTAATTAGGTCTTCTTTGAAGATCTGATAGAATTCTGCACTAAACCTATCTGGTTCTGGGCTTTTACACTTAATACTTGAACCACACAAGACCAAACAAAGAAAGAGAACTTCAGAGCAATTTACCTGATGAACATTTATACAAAAATACACAATAAAATTCTTGCGAACCTAATGCAGGAACACAACAAAATGATCATTCACCATGATCAAGTAGGCATCACCCCGGGATGCAGGGATGATTCAATATTCGGAAATCCATCAATGCAATCCACTACATAAACCAACTTAAAGAAAAAAAACCACATAGTCATTTCATTAGATGCTGAAAAAGCATGTGACAAAATTCAGCATCTCTTCATGTTAAAAGTTTTGGCAAGATCAGGAATTCAAGGCCCATACCTAATCATAGTAAAAGCAATATACAGTAGCAAACCGGTAGCCAACAACAAACTAAATGGAGAGAAACTTGAAGCAATCCCACTAAAATCAGGGACTAGACAAGGCTGCCCATTCTCTATCTACTCAATATAGTACTTAAAGTTCTAGCTACGGCAATTAGACAACAAAAGGTCAAAGGGTTACAAATTGGAAAGGAAGAAGTCAAATTATCACTATTTGCAGATGATATGAAAGTATACTTAAATGACTTGATAAATTCCACCATAGAACTGATAAACAACTTCAGCAAAGTGTCCAGATATAAAATTAACTCAAACAAATCAGTAGCCTTCCTCTACTCAAATGATAAACAAACTGAGAAAGAAATTAGGGAAAAGACACCCATCACAATAGCCACAAACAATATAAAATACCTTGGTGTGCTCTAGCCAAGCAAGTGAAAGATCTGTATGACAAGAACTTCTGAAAAAAGAAACTGAAGATCTCAGAAAAATGGAAAGATCTCCCATGCTCATAGATTGACAGGATTAATATAGTAAAAATGGCCATCTTGCCAGAAGTGATCTACACATTCAATGTAATCCCCATCAAAATTCCAACTCAATTCTTCACAGAATTAGAAAAGGCAATTTGTAAAATTCATTTGGAATAACAAAAAACCCAGGATATTGAAAACTATTCTCAGGAAAAAAAAAAAAAAAAAAAAAAACTTCTGGGAGAATCACCATCCCTGACATCAAGCTGTATTACAGGGTAATAGTAATAAAAAACTGTATGGTATTGGTACAGAGAGAAGCAGAAAGATCAATGGAATAGAACTGAAGACCCAGAAATGAACCTACACACCTATGGTCACCTGATCTTTAACAAAGGAGATAAAACCATCCAGTGGGAAAAAAGACAGCATTTTTAACAAATGATATTAGTTCAACTTGCAGTCAACTGCAAATCGACCCATTCTTATCTCCCTGTACAAAGCTCAACTCCAAGTAGATCAAGGACCTCCACATAAAAACAGATACACTGAAACATAGAGGAAAAAGTGGGGAAGAGCCTTGAATACAAGGGCACAGGGGAAATTTTCCTGAACAGAACACCAATGGTTTATGCTCTAAGATCATGAATCAACAAATGGAACCTGATACAATTGCAAAGCTTCTGTAAGGCAAAGGACACTTGTCAATAGGACAAAATGGCAAGCAACAAATTGGAAAAAAATCTTTATCAATCCTACATCTGACAAAGGGCTAATATGCAAAATATACAAAGAACTCAAGAAGTTAGACTACAGAGAATTAAATAAGCCATTAAAAAATGGGGTACAAAACTAAACAAAGAATTTCACCTGAGGAATATGGAATGAATGAGAAGCACCTAAAGAAATGTTCAACATCCTTAGTCATCAGGGAAATGCAAACCAAAACAACCCGGAGATTCCACTTCACACCAGTCAGAATGGCTAGGATCAAAAAGTCAGGTGACAGCAGATGCTGGTGAAAATGTGGCGAAAGGAACACTCCTCCATTGCTGGTAGGATAGCAAGCTGGTATAACCTCCTTGAAAATCTCTCTGGTGGTTCCTCAGAAAATTGGACATAGAATTACCTGAGGACCCAGCTATACCACTCCTGGGCATGCACCCAAAAGATTCTCCACAAGGACACACATTCTCCACTATGTTCATAGCAGTCTTATTAATAATAGTCAGAATCTGGAAAGAACCGAGATATCCTTCAACAGAGGAATGGATAGAGAAAATGTACATTTACACAATGGAGTACTGCTCAGCTATTAAGAACTGAATTCATGAAATTCTTAGATAAATGGATAGAACTAGAAGTGTCATCCTGAGTGAGGTAACCCAATCACAAAAGAACAAACATGGTAGGCACTCACTGATAATTGGATATTAGCCCAAACGCTCTGAATACCCAAGATACAATTCACAGACTACATGAAGCTCAAGTAGAAAGAAGACCAATGTGTGGGTGCTTTGGTCCTTCTGAGCAGGGTAGCAAAATACTCAAGGGAGCAAATATGGAGATAAAGTGTAGAGCAGAGACTGAAGGAAAGGTCATCCAGATACTGCCATGCCTGGGGATCCATCCCACATATAGTCACCAAATCTAGACACTATTGTGGATGCCAACAAATGCTTACTGAAAGGATCCTGATATAGCTTAGATGTCAGCTGAGAGTATGCAGAGCCTAATAAATAAAGAGGCAGATGCTCATAGCCAACCATTGGATTGAGCACAGAGTCCCCAATAGAGGAACTAGAGAAAGGACTGAAGGAGCTAAAGGGGTTTACAACCCCATAGGAAGAACAACAAATTCAACCAACTAGATGCCCCCAGAGCCCCAGGGACGAAACCACCAACCAAAGAGAGAGCCATGGCTCCAGTTGCCCATGTAGCAGAGGATGGCCTTGTCAAGCATGAATGGGAGAGGAGGCCCTTGGTCTGGTGAAGGCTCAATGCCCCGGTGTAGGCAATGATAGGGTGAAGAAGCGGGAGTGGGTAGAGAGTTGGAGGAATATTCTCATAGAAGCAGGGGGAGGGGAGATAGGAAGTTTCCAGAGAAGGAGGGAATACTGGGAAAGAGGCTAACATCTGAAATGTAAATAAAGAAAATATTCAATTAAAAAAAGGAAAAAAAGAAAGTCTGACAATTGAATGTCACCCAAGAAATACCTACTGAAAAGAAAACAGGGTATGAAGAAGAAATTGAGGGAAAGAGGGAAAGGAATCTCTATCAATAGGAAGTTGAGTCTCTAAGCCACCCTTCTTACTCAGACTCTTATTATAAGTGTCTTGTGTAATATGCTTTTATTAAATGTGTCCCTGCTATTCCAGGCCACTGAGGAAGAACTATTTTCTCTGCACTGTCTTCTAAGTACATCCCACATTTGCTCAATCAACCGGCTATGAAGGAAATAATACAATATATGAATTCTAAGGCACATTTAATGACTAGCTTTGGAAGATGATAAATTTGAGACTTTAATACCAAATAATTTATCATTATTGACTATATATGTATGTTAGCACAATATTTTATTTAAATAGGAGGAGTCAAGATTGCATTAATTTTTTTAAAGGAAAGTTGTACTACATTTAGGTCCATAGAGTACCTTAAAATACTGTCAAAGCAAACTTATGAACCAATGTAATTAGTGAAAATAATCTACAATTCATCTTACTTAAGTTTAAAACATTATAGGCAATAAAATATTTTCATTGTTATTTACATGACACTGACTAACTTATATCTCAAACTGTTTAATGCAAAACACTAAGTTTCACTTTGGCTTGGAGATAAGAAATTCCTAACCAATGAAGCACAACAGTGAATTTCACTTGTCAGGTTTGTCTTTCCCTAGTTCTATCCCATCTGTCATTCCTCTCATTCAGAAATCCCATTACTACTGAGGATGCTAAGCATCTGATCATCATTTCTTCCATTATTGGTCTCCAACTCAGCCTATATCAACAGTTGTCCTTTTTGTGTTACTGTGCAGCAGTTCCATGTTTGACTATAGTATTTCTGCCAGCAAAAGCTAGTTTCACTTTTATTAAAGTCTCAATATTACATAGTAAGTCTAAACTTGTTAAAATCCACAAAAACCTAGGAGATGACCATGTAACTGATAACTGGTATGAGACGACCACCCCATTAGGTTTTATCAACCAGAATCACTCACTAAATAGAAGGAAAGGGGAAGAAGGGACAAGGGAAGGAAGGAAGGAAGGAAGGAAGGAAGGGAGGGGGGGAGAGAAAGGAAAGAGAGAAAGGAAGTGAGAAAGAAAGAAGAAAACACAACATAGATACAAAATTCAGAACACCAACATCAACTCCCCTGTTTCAAAATCTATTCATTCACTGATCCAGTCATATTTACTATGCAAGTATTTAACCTGATAGACAGTATATTTATATTAGTATGGCTAAAATGTAAACATAACAAATATGGTCTTTGTCATAATAAAGCCCAGAATAAAACTGAGAGAAAAAATATAAAGCTATCAAATATTCCTGAATCATTAAAAACATTTTAGATAGTTAAAAACCTCCTCTCTCTCTCTCTCTCTCTCTCTCTCTCTCTCTCACACACACACACACACACACACACACATACACACACACAAGCACACACACACAAGCACACACATACACACACACCTCCCTTCTCCCTCCCTCTTTTCCTATCTTTTTTCTCTTTAATTAGATATATTCTTTATGTACATTTCAAATGTTGTCTCCTTTCCTAGTCCCCCCACCCCCAAAACTCCCTAACCTATCTCCCCTCCCCCTGCTGCTTCCTTGCCCTGGCATTCCCCTATTGAGACTTCTCAGGACTAAGGGCCTCTCCTCCCTTTGATATCCAACAAGGCCATCCTCTGCTGCATATGCATTTGGAGCCATGGGTCCCTCCATGTGTACTCCTCTTTGGTTGGTGGTTTAGTCCCTGGGAGCTCTGGGGTACTGGGTGGTTCTTATTGTTGTTCCTCCTATGGTGCAAAACCAGAACCTAAGCCTGTCCTTTGTCCTCTACAGCATGGCCTCCAGGGTTCACATTTTCCACTTATTTCTATTTTCTGTGTCAATTCACTTAAGAAGTAAAATATTCTGTTTAGGTGGCAGAAGTTTTCTTATTCTAGACTTTGTAGTTTCTTCTGCCCACAATCTGTAAGCAGAATTAAAAAAAAAATGGGTTATCCATTTAGCAGTATATACTGTGAAGTTACAGTTTCCAAGGAGTTAAAACATTATAGTGTAATTTTAAGTAAATGTTTTTAATATCTTGCTTATTTTAAAATAAAGTATTACAGGTAAGATTCTACACCTAGGTGTTGATTCTTATCAATGTAGGATATTATTTATAATAGTCTCTGTTTTAAAGACCTCTATTGTAAATCTGCTGTTTTCAATATTTAAAAATTGAAAATCACATTTTAAAAACAAATGGGTTTTTAATTTACCATTACAGAAAGGAGAAAAAGCATTATTTTAAATAAATTGAATAAAAGAGTAAGAATCTCCCAATGAATGCAAAATACAATAATTTTACTATATAAGTATCTTTTGATTTTTACATAATATTGAAGCTTTTAGAGCAACTTTAGGGTACTTCTACTCTATTTTTATATGGTGAATTTCTTCATCACCATTAGTCTTTATACCATAGAATGAATACATTTAGGAAATATAAGACTTTATTTTCAACTTCTGCTTTTTGAGAAAGCCTTTTCTTCTCTTGCCTAAGGTTTTAGTCAAAGAAAATATGTCTCCATTTGCTCTTGAAGGATTTACTCAGATCTGAATGAGTCTCTTGTGTACTCTGAAGCTACAGACCCTCCCACTTTCCATTTACCCTTCCTTTGTCAAATCTACTGAATGTTGCTTACAGTTCAAGTTGGTCAACCTCTGTTACCACAACAAATGAAATTTAAGTAAATTTCTTCTGGAATGTTTTCTATGAAAGGATGTATTCACTTTTTATATTATATTATTAAAGAAAAGAGCTGCTTCATGCTTAAAAGTTTGACTTTAGTTGTGATGTGCAGGACAAGAGTGAGGACTGAAGACTAGAATCATCACAAGAGGCTCATGAGAGATTGACAGGGTCCAGATGAGAGTTTCAATTTGCACAGTATAGTGACATAGTTTCCTAAAACACCCTTTATCTCTGAAATTATCTCAGTGCTTTGTAAAGTCCAACTGATTCTCTGTGTTTACTCAATAACAAGAAATATTAAGGATTTCCAATAAAAAGGATCTAGAAAATGGATTAACTGTTTCTGAAGCACAGTCTAATTTCATAAAGGCAACTAGATAAATAACTGGTGACATTTTGGGATATACACAGGGAGATGGAAGCACATCAGCTGGAGTTAGCATGGGAATAATAAATGGTCAGGGGAGAACTGTATATACAAAGTATATAATGTCTTTCAGATAAAATGTCATAATGAAACCTAGTCAAATAAGATGTTACAATGCCTAAAAAGTATACTACAGATAAAAGGGACAACCAGTGTTCCTTCCCTCTCTGTCATCATTCTTCTTATCTTCTTATTCTTTATTTCTCTGCAAAGGTATTAACATCTCTCATTATAATTATAGTTTTGTCTATTTTCAAAACTATCATTCATTTTGTCTTTTTTAACATATAGATAAAAAACATGAACTACTAATGTTACTATGTTACTAATGTAGTAACATAGTATTTTAATACAAGTTTCATGTGCTGTTTTATTAGTTACTTTTCCAATCACTGTGACCAAATGCTTGACAGAAGTCAACTTCAGAAAGGAAGGGTTCCTTTGGATTCCCAGTTCACAGAACAGGCTGGCATGGCCAAGCCTAGGAGCTGTGTTGGGTCCACGATGCTGAACAGGAACCGAGAGACGGAGCATCAGCATCTTTCTTGGCTTTCCCTCTCTCCATTTTTATTTACTCTGGGTCCCTATCACAGTGCTTGATGCCACCCTTGTTCAGGATGAGTCGTCCTTCCTCAATTAAACCTGTCTTGAAATATCTAAAAGTGTGCCTTGTTAGTACTGTTAATCTTTCTTCATCGAACAAAGTTGGGAATGAAAATTATGTTTCATGATCTTAAAAGTTTATTGCAGGAGCTTTTGGGGATCCTGCTTGGGTTCAATAATAAAGGCATGGCAGCAAATGTACAGTATAAGCAGTCCCACATCCCCGCATCTAGCTCCACCCGGCCCCTCTGCCCTGCCCATCTTCTGCTTCTGTCCCCCAGCCCAGCAGTTCGCGCTGTCCTCTATCAAAAGCTGCATTCTTTTCTCATATTAAAAAACTACTAGAATAGTGGGAAAAGTAACCAGCTTACTTTACATAAGTGAAAAATTTTCATATCCTTAAAAACCAAACACAGAACTTAATAGCTTTAAGAAATGGCTATTCTTGTGTCTAAGATGCTTACTATAATCATGTTTGAGAATCTGAATTTTTACAGACAATATATGATTTTCATGTACAAACTAACTTACTTTCTAAATCCCTCAAGTTAGTGCTAGCAAGAACATACATTTAAATCACAAGCTTCTGTCTTTCTTACAGCTGGTTCACTGTGAAAGCAGCAGGTGGGTCTGCTACCAGGAACTAAGATACACACTACTGCTTGTAAAACACCCTTTCCCCAACAACCTATGCTTGCTTCAGTTCTACTCATATCACCCAGGTAATCCTCATCACAACTGACCCAATGCAATCCTGCAGTGAGGAGTGCAGACAAGTAAGAACATCAGATATGGGAGCCACTATCAGACACCTTTCCACTACGTCACAATCAGGAAGACTATAGGAAACAGGGTAATGGAGGAAGGAGGGTATAATCACAATATACTGCATACATATACTAAATTGTCAAATATAAAAAAGAAAACAAACAACATCAAAGGTGTTCTAGATTACCTGTTTTCCTCCTAAAAATGCAATCAGTACTTCCTTTTCAAATTTTTCTACATCTTATAAAGTTCTTTCTTTACAGTCCAGGGAGAAATTCCAGAAGGCATGGATCAGGAGAGAACACCCTGACGGTAGTTTAGGAGCAAAGCAAAGCCTCTGTTACCTGTAGTGCTCACTGGGGGCTATGCTCTGGGAGAAGTGCAGGGCTGCTGTGCGTGCTCTCCAGTGCCACTTCTTTGCAGGAAGAGTGTACAGCACACAGTCCTCCAATTCCTCTTGGAGCAGCTCGACCAGCTGTCGATGGGAGCCGCCATAAAATGCCTCAATGATGACAATACTCATTGGCTTGTTCACACCTTCAGACTGAAGAAAATAAATAAATTTTATTTATATATGCATATACATATATACACATATATTAAAAACTGAGAAAGCACAAACATTTTGATATATGTAATTTTAAAAAAATTAATCATCCTCGAGGCTTGAAAGACAGCTCAGTCATTAAAAGCTTACAACCAAAAGGACAAAAGTATGTACCCTATTTAAAAAAACTAAACACTTACTTATGGGCTGAAATCATGAATGAATAAATATAATTACAGTAATTATGTTAATAAGAAATAGACACTTTATTTTTATTAATTTTGTCTTCTTTGGTCCTAGGATTATTTTGACTATGACTCTTAATTTGCTGTCCTACCCAGAAGCATAGACTTCTTTCCCATGAGGGGAGAGACCCTTACAGGCTAGTTCAGTGCTCAGCATGACTCAGTGATCTTTGATCCTATTTGATCATAACTTTTATAGTCTTTGAACTTGTTACAGTTCAAAGTTGAATTTTTTATTTTACATTTTTAAAATAGGATCTCATAACATAGAAATGTCTGGCCTTGAAGTCATGATGCCCCAGACTCAGCCTCATTTTTAAGGTTCTTTCCTGTCCATAAACTCTATTATCACTTTTCCCAATAAGTCTATATATAATACAAAGTACATTTGTATCAAAAAGTCAAATTTCTAGCATTAAAAACATTAGGATATAGTTTTCTGAGCCATAGTATACATACATTGATTAATTAATCTACCACTGTGTAATTTCAATATTCTACCCTCTTTGGGAAGACCAAAAATTTGTGATAAAGGTATTATATCTGTAAGTCAGGAAGGTTTCTACTCCTTTTTTTAAACCATTAGGAGAATCAACTAATAATGGCAGAGTTCTTAAGCTATGGTAAAATTCCATTCAAAAAGAGTGGTTATCAAGCAACTTTTCACTTTAATAATATTTGTTAATATATAAAATAAAATAAAAATATGTATAAATATTGAAACTATATACATTTTAAATTATATGTATTTTTCTATGATAAAGGGGGAACATCAATCAGTACATGGATGCTATATTGTTAGAAAAAATATTCCAGGTGTCTAAATTTTTTTTATGAAGTAAATAATACTCATTAAATAGTATATAGCTTTTTAAAATAATGTTACATGAATCCATAATCTCAATGACTCAATAATGTTCTTTACTGATAAAATTGCTTAATTTTGTTCAAAGGAAGGCCTACATAATGTGTACTTCAAAGCAAAAGTATGTTTCTCAAATTGATAGCTAAACTAAAAAAAAAAAAAAATTTATGTGTAGAACTTCCAATGAGAATGTGAAGAGAGCAAAACCTGGTGAGTGTATATGTGTGTGCATCAGGTATGCACACACACATGGAAGTGAAGGGGAGGGGAGGGGGAAAAGATTGATTAATTCACTTACATGCAAAGGAAGATTAAGTTTGACTCTGACACAGACAAATTTGACTCTGTTTACTTTCTAGCTGTATGATATTGGTAAGTTACCTTATGCGGAAAGACTCATCTATAAAATTAAGGTAACAGTCCCAGACTAAGAGGCATGTCATAAAGATAAAACTAGAGTAAAAGGAAAAACAGCAGTTTACCAAAGAATTAGCTCTTTAGCCCACTATCTAACGAGAATCTGTATCAATGAATATACCTGAGTTTTAAATTCAGTAATTTCCAACCAAAGTCTCCTATGAAGGACAGAAAGGAAAGTGAATGTGCAGGTGAGTTTGAAATCGAATCCATTTCTCATCCGTAGCTGGCATTTCAAAGAGAAATTCCGCAACCCAGCAGTTTGGAGGTAAGAAGGAGGCATAGGGCTTAGCTATTCAGACTATGGGGTTCTCCTTCCTGCTTTGCTTTTATAACCAAGCATTCAGCATATTCTCACATAAACTTAGTACTTGGAAGTGATTAATCCTTAAAATGATGTTGACAAAAGCACCCTGAAAATATTTGAAAGACAAAGAAAGGAGTATTAAAGGTTTCAAGTAATACAGGTAAAAAGCAGTTTAAAAATATACTGCTTTCTAGATCTACATCATTTTGCCACATTCTACAATTAATCAAAAGTATGCCACATATTGATTTAACAAATGTTTCATATGAGTTTGAATCCCACAAGTTTATCAGCAAGCCATCAGTCATCCTAGAGATAGGTCAGGTACATGCTGCTAGAGACTCAAACCCAGGGAACAAAGCTAAAAACAAAGCACATGGGAGATCAAAAATAGAAAGAAAAATGAACAAAGATTATAGCCATAGCAATTCCTATCCCTTTAATAGTTCCATAAAAGGAAAGTGTACAGGTTTGAAGCAGCATTTATTTGAACATTTTTCTTGTGACCAATGGGTGTGCCTACATTTGGGATATTTTTCTAGGGAAAATAACTATGTCCTACCATCTCTGAAAACTATACTTAGTGGCTTTGATTCATGGAATTTGTTCTGCTTGTTTTATGGAAACAGACATATCCTGGCAGCACCCACACTACTTCTACTGGAACTTTTGTGGCAAGAAAAAAATGTATTCTTCCCTGTACTCTTCTTGAAGAACAACCTGGAAAAAAGACGATTTCCAACAGATACAAACAAAATAGAGAAACTGATTTTTATATAAAAGATTCAAACCAAATGTCAATAAAGCGCATTAAGGAATGGTTTAAATATTTTCACTGTGCTTTGTTTTTGCTTTAGAAAACACTCCTTGAAATAAGTAAACATGAAGCACAAACCATCTACTTTGCTGGTATAACACTATTTGTAAAATATAAAGGCATGCACTTTTATGCATTTTAATAGCAGTCAGAGAACCCTACAGGTTCTCATCTAATGGAGAGAACCCTCATCTAATGGAGGTTCACAAGCAGGCAGCCTATACAGGCATTTTCAGAGCACTAGCTGGGGCTAGGAAGGAGACAGTAGTAGAAAGTAGCAGTTAAAAAAAGGCCTTTGACTTTAAAGCTCTAATTCTAAATCAAGGACAGGGCCTCTCTGACAGCAGATGGTTAAAATGGCGAGCCTGTGAGAAGATGGTGCCGAGCCTATGTGAGCCTGTGTGTGCGGCCAGGGAGCACTGAGAGGAGCAGGCATGCGACTTGCCTTTGATTTTCCTTTATATTCAATTCAGGTCTATGATCTCAGCCTACAGGATGTTGTGACACTGTCAGGAGTGAGTCTTCCCTCACTTAAACCTCTCTCTGGAAAAACCACACAGACACAGTCAGCAGTGTCCCATGATTATATATCTAGTCTAGGTGACTATAAAGATTAGCGCCCCCCCATTAATTTGACACCCCAACTTTAAATCACAACATTCTACCTCAATATCTAAAGTGTGATATTTTGTCTCATAATTCAAAGTGCATTTAGTCTATCTCTAAAGAATTTGTGAGTTATATACAATTTTACTGCTATTCAAAATTGGAAATATTTTTGAGATTCAAGGCACTCTCTTAAATATCATTCACTCATGAATGTGCACACGCGTGCACACACCATGTACACACACACACACATACACACACACACAGAGAGAGAGAGAGAGAAAGAGAGAGAGAGATTTGATTCTAATGAAAATGACATTCACATTTAATAAATAAACATTCACATTCCTAACAGGAGAAATGAGAGGACAAGAAAGAAAGGCTGTACCAGCACACGCTGAAAACCATCACAGCGAGCACCAAATCCTGTAGCTACAGAGCTGTCCTTAGAGACTCGTGAAAGACCATGAAGCCTCTCCCAGCATTGAGAAGCCCTGCTGCCTGCTTCACATAAAGATTCTTGGTCAGACTCCGTTCTACAGCTTTCCATACTGGATGTCCATGCTGTGTTCTCTAACATCTTGCGGTTTCTGGGGTCACTTGAGTTTCACTTCCATAGCTTCATTCTTATGGACTCAGAGCAGGGGGGTCTGATTCCCACACTGCCTGTCCTCAGTGGCTTTGGGGAACTTTAATTCAAGCTTCTGTGACTCCTTTGCTTTTCCATCTATCTGTCAGAAATACCAGTATCAGATAGGGAGCATTGCCAAGTTCTACTGTCAGCTGGATATGATCCCATTGGACCAAAGATGCAGTGACCCTCTAGAATAAATCTGAGAAAGTAATTCTCTAGGTAGTTAATATCCACAGGAAACCCCTAAGGCAGCATTTCATCCAGGCTCTTCTTCAGATGAATTTGCATTGTCACAGGCTCACTGATGAGTGGGACACTGCCTTCAGGGCACATTTCCTATTGTCTCCAAATATAGTTTGCCAATTCTTTTTAGTGATGTTAATTTCTTTAACAATCACAGCTACTTTCTCCATACCATCCTGGTCTGCAGCTTTGGACTGTGTTTACACTATTTCCTGTAATACTGTACTTTACCACGACTTTCTGTTCTACTTGTTGTTCTTTCTGTTGCAGGACTGGCTAAGGGCAGGAAATGTTAACCCTGACACAGCAAGAATGCTATCTACTGTCTTGACATTTCCTTTGCCCAACAAGCTAGTGAATTACTTTTAAATCCAGCTACCCAATTTCTCAGAACTTCTGAAGAAAGAAACCTGTTTCTAGCCAGAATGTAACACTAAAGCCTCTAACACAGTTCCCAATAAGTCCTTGTTTCTGTCTGAAAGTCCATGAGCTGAGCCTCCGAAATCTGCATTTCTGTCTGGATTTTCTGGTCTTCCAAATTCTCTTTAGAATGGCTCAGGTCTCTTACATCAGTCTAGGAGAGCTCAAACTCTCCCACATTCCACTGACCTCTTAGCACATGGTCAAGCCCATCACAACAACAGGTCAAGTTTTAGGTGGCAGTTTTCTCTAGCAATTATTTTTATCATCATCATGACCAAACAGCTAATAAGAAGCAAGCAAAATGAGGAAGGGTTTACAGTGGAGTGTGAAAAGACTGTCCCTCCAGTCAGGGACCAGAGAAAGGTGCATTCACAGCACGGCTCAATATCTTCCCCATCATGATGTGTATATTTCTTTTTAAACTTCAAACCAAAATAAACACTTCCTTCCTTAAATCTGGTAACAGCTATAAGAAAAAAACTGATATATTTATGTTGGAGAATGAATGCCAGACAATAAATATATAGCTTCTCCATATGACACTCAATATTAAATGGCATAAAGAAAAGAATGCCGGCCACTCCTTGCCTCCCTAAAAGAATGTATAAAATATTTCAGATCAAATGTTTAGCAACTTTTACAGTTTTCTACTTAAATTTAAGAAAGCTTTAATTAAAGAAAATTCATTTATTTAGCATATTTTATTCTCCAGTGACAGCAGTAAAGAAAATCTACTATACCTTTAAAGCTTTTATGAACATTTAATTCATTACCAATATGAATTCATGAAAATGGCTAATTGTTGAACGTTAAATTTTACACATAAAATGAGCCAAAGTAATACAACAAAAAATTTTATCATATAAATGCTATTTCTAAAATTCACCAAAGAATGAACAAATGTATTTAAGAATTACCAGAAATTTACCTGAAACTGAAAAGGAAATTGCGAAGTGAAAACTGCAAAACAATTTCATTCAATTATCTTGGCCAACATGAAAAGCACCATTAACATCATTTCAATTACAACCTAATACTGCATTAACAACAGGGAACAAAAGTAGCTTGAATCTAGTGCTAAGAATATTTTAAATTTTTATTAAAAGTTTTTGCCACTGCACCTGCATCTATTTTAAGCTTGACCTAATTTCTTTCTTCCTTGAGCCATGATCATTTTCAAGGTGAACTACATTTTCTAGTAGTTATGATTTGTTGTAACTGTAAAAATTCTACTGTTGTAGCTGTAAAATTTCTAACAGTAAAGAGAAGGAAAGTTGAGCATGACATTCATTCCCTGAATGAATAAATGTATTGTTAGTTTTTAAAAACTAAAACACATAAGAAACCAGAATTAGTAGTCATATACAATGCAAATACAACTATCAATAATATTCAAAAATTTTCCAAACAAATACCCAGAGATAATTTTAAAATCAAAACAATTGTTATATTAAGATATTCCACAGACACCTAGTTGTAGGAAGATAGTTTAAATAGTTTTAATTCCACATACATGAGAAATTGATTCCACAATTAATCTATACATGGTTTGCCTTAAAACTTAATTGCTGAAAATATATTTTCTATTTGCTTATATACAATATCTGGATAGTTTATCTTTAGAGGAAAAAAAAAAAAAATCACTGATCTCAGGTTTAAGTTACAGAAAATCTAATTTGAGTAGACCTTCCCCAAAAGTTCAGATGTTTACCAGGAGTTTCTTTTCCTGACCCTTTCTCTTCCTTGCTTGATTTTCCACCGAAGGCTCGATCACACTCAGGGTCTATTTTAAAAATAACCTATAGCCCAGCAGAGAAAATAGGGCAGTGCTGAGAAAGGTTACTATGAACTCCCACCCACTTCCCATGATTCGTCAGGGAAACCCCAGTTGTTGAAATATCCCTTAAACAGTAAAAAACAAGAAAAAGATTTCTGCATTGAAACATGCCAGAAATGATTCCATTAACAAAACAAAACACACTAAAGCTGAACATGAATAATAGATTTTGCTAGAAAAATAATGTGATGTATTTAACTGATGTACAAGCTGGGGTAGGGAAGGAGGGGTGGGTACAGAGATTAACAAACTCCAGTAAAAAGTTGTTTTGAATACAGCTATGAATCTACTTTTGTTGATCCTTCTCACTGATCCTTCTTCTTCATACTAGCCCCTCCCATTACAATTTAACCTCTGAAGACTGAAATGTAATTTATATAAAATATAAAATTACTTAGCAATCTAAAAACTATAAGCACTAAAAATAGTCTGCATAAAATTATTGAAAGTTTGGCTAATATGAATGAATCCATTTCCTTGGTATTAGTTTAAATTGCAAATAATGTCTAACAAGAAATTTTATTGCACTATTTGCTTATGATACATACATACCAATATTACTAATATATACCAATTTAATGTATGTACTTAAACAGAAATGACTTCAGGTATAACATTTAAAAGATAGTGCTATATAATATATAAAATATATAATATTTTATATCCCAAGTGTTCTATCATTATTCTTATTTCTTCATATCTGACTTTAGTTCCTATTTAAGGATTTATTAATTAAAATCATTAAGAAGGTATCCTGGGTTATTTGTCACCTTGACACACCTGAGAAGAGAATTTTAATTGAAGAACTGCACATATCTGTGGAGCATTTTCTGGATCGCTAATTGATGTAGATGGGCTGAGCTCACTAAGAGCAGTACCATTCACAGGCAGATGAGCCTGGGCTGGACCAAAGAGGTAGCTGTGCAAGCCAGAGGAAGCAAGCCAGGAAGCATCAATGCTCCCTGGTCTCTCCTTTAAGCTCCTGCCTGGGTTTCCCTCGGTGATGGACCAATAAGTCCTTTCTTCCCTCAAGTTACTTTCAGTCAGTGTTTTATCACAGCAATAGGAAGCAGAATAGAACAGAAATCTTACATGCCTTGCTGTTTGTGAGACAGTTTAAATCTATTTTTTATTTTGTTTTTCCAATTATACATTGCAATGATCTCTTAAGTGCATAGTTTTGCAAACTAACAATTTTATATCCACATGTGATTTTAATTATCTCTTACAAATAAGTTTATTCGTTCTTGATTTGAAATTTAACATTATACTTAAAAACACCATTCCCTTGTTTCATGATTTGAATTAATGAAAAGTCTTGATTATAAGTTTAAAATGCAAACATATACCCTGTAACAAATAATTAAATATATACATATAAAATCTTATTTACTGACATTCTTACAAAGTTATATTCTATGTTAAATAGAAAATTATAATTGTAATTTTTTTTGATGAGAGGTTCCATGGTTTAATTTCACTGATTCTCTTTCAACTATTTGCTACTATTAGTTTCTTGAAATTCAAACGATAAACTTGGCAATATTCTAGAGCTTAGCAGGGTGAAGATAGGCAAATCTCTTTAGCTTACTGGGCAGGCAGCAGAGCCAAGTGGCAAGTGCAGGGTTCAATAAGAGATCCTGGCTCAAGAGATAAGTAAACAGCAGTCCAGATAGTATCCACAGGCATGCACATAAAGCCAAACGAACAAATGGATAAATACAGACAAATAAACTACAATTCACACACACACACACACACACACACACACACAATATTAATAATGAATTAAATCTATTGAATTCAATTTGATGGTATTTTTAAATAGGATATTTATGAATCAAGAAAAAGTTTTACACCAGAAAAATCATGCCATCCCTCAAACTGCTTGTTACACTAGCCTGCTATACAGCATGTTCCCATGATTCTCCATAAACCACAAATAGTCTCTCAAAACTACAAATGTGAGATGGAAGTTATCATATCAGGATAAATTCCAGCACTCTGGACATGGCAGCTTCCTTTCCGGGCCCCTCCACGCCTTATACACAGCTCCATTTGATCCCTCTCCAAACAGTAGCAAACGCCCATGCCCACAGAGCTATTTTCTCTTCTCTTCTCTTCTCTTCTCTTCTCTTCTCTTCTCTTCTCTTCTCTTCTCTTCTCTTCTCTTCTCTTCTCTTCTCTTTAGTTTCATAATTATCTTTCTTCTATCTGCCTTCTCTTTTACACATCATCTTTTACAAAAATTCTGCTCAGGTGGTGGTGGCACATGCCTTTATTCCCAGCACTTGGGAGGCAGAGGCCAGTGAATTTCTAAGTCCGAGGCCAGCCTGGTCTACAGAGTGAGTTCCAGGACATCCAGGGCTACAAAGAGAAACCCCGTCTCGAGGAAAAAAAAAAAAAAACCAAAAAAAAAAAAAAAAAAAAAAACCAAAAAAAAAAAAACCCCTTCTGTTCATGTATCAATAGTTCTATGAAGCCTCTCGCTTCTCTTAAAGACAATTTCCACTGTATTCTGTACTCTCAATAGTATACTTTTTCATTATAATGTCATGCCTTGCTTCGCTGTAAGGCTAGCGATTTCCTGAGGATGGGGACCATGCCATTACTTTGCTAGGATACATCTTAGTATTTGACACAAAACTGGATATTATCAGAATTTTATAGAGTTGAAAAATCAAGGAGACAAAGAAAGTTCACTTCTTCTGCTTTCCAAGTCACATTTCTTTCTTGTATAAATTCTCAGCACCACGTGCCAGCTGAGCCACACTTGCTGCTGGTCATCTCCCATTACCCACAAAGCTTAACTGTTCTTAAATAGCAAGGACATTAGAACATATCTCATTTCAAATACTGATTATACTTTTATTGTTGTTCATAAAAATCAGAACTTATGGGAAAATGTCATATTTCTCTTTCAAGTGAATAGGTACACTGACTTTTGACCTGGGGCTACAAAAGTAGCAATGATTGAAGAAATGGAAGACATGGGATAAGCAACTGAATTCTAAGCTAATGTAAGCCTAGGGGTCTAAGACAATATCTGTAAATTAACATGAATTTAACAATCACCTGAAGATTTTCATTGTTTGATTTATTATCATTATACTTTAATTCTGGAAGCAGAAGCAGGATAAGAAGCCAATTCCATTACCATCAATCTCCAGATCCCATTCCACATTTAATAATTAGACTTTTATTTAATGGGGAAGTAAAAAGGCATTTTTAAATACTTTCTGCTATTATTCATTTTATAAATGTTTGACAAGATGAATAATACAGATACTTTCTCAAGATGGCATTGCTCCAATCGATTTCACCTCTTCCAAACAGACAATAAGTTAGTTCTCATGCAAGAAAATTAGGGAATATGACCCATCCAGATATGGATTGTCAAACAGAAAAATCAACATGTATCACAGAACCATGAATACACAAAATACAATATTACTTAATTAATCTTTCATAAAAGAAGAAATAATATTGGCATGGCAGAGTAAATGAGAGAGCAGAGACTTAAATCTGCATGTTGATCTTATACATAATCACTACAGTCAAATGACATGACCTTAGTGAAAGGTGTATCAAAAAAATTTTTTACCCTTTGGAGTTTCAATATTATATATAAATGTTTAATAGCTTCTATTAATATACTCACACAGCAGTACATGTTATATGTGTTTATGAAATAATATTACCACTATCAAATAATAAATGTCTTTGTCATATTTAGTATTAACAATGCCTCCCAACAGTTAGTTTATAAGTCTGGAACACCATCAGTATAGGATATAGAAAACTGAACACCATATATCTAGGGTGGCAAAAATTAAGTTTTTGCTCTGATCCTCTCTATGTCTTTTGAGAGTTCTACATGATTATCACTCCCCATCTTTAACACTCCAAGAGATATATACAAAAATGTTCTCTACAGAATAAATATGTCATTGGAACAAGTTCCTATGACAGGACAGAAAATAGGCCCAAGACAATGGGTTGGCCATACAGCTATGTTCACAACAGCTGGCCATTACTAGTGCCAAGATCAGACTACCTCCTCAC
The DNA here is from genome assembly GCF_947179515.1 of Apodemus sylvaticus. Classification (NCBI taxonomy): domain Eukaryota; kingdom Metazoa; phylum Chordata; class Mammalia; order Rodentia; family Muridae; genus Apodemus; species Apodemus sylvaticus. The sequence continues at coordinate 24,534,217 of NC_067476.1, forward strand.
AACAAAGTGCAATGTTTGTACCCAGTGTAACGTGCAAGACACATCTGTGTGAATAATTATATACAGTCAATATTATTCACTAGATACTAAATGCTGTGGGGAAACAAAGGAGATCAGCTTTTCTTAGCACTGTGCACTCAACAGACAGAATGTGTGTCAGACATAAAACACTTTGCAATTTGACAATTTCTCCAAAATTGATACAAAACCTAAGTTACCAACCTCAAATAAATACTTCTTATTATAGTAATCATTACTCAGAGAAAAAACTTAATAACAAAAATCTATCATCATATAACAAGAAGCATGAAATGTCACACTTCAATCCAAAGATAACAATTTGGTTCAAAGGCTAGAAGAAAGATTTACAAACTGTCTCTAGCCACAGGAAGCTGTCTCCCTTAATATCACTCTCTAAGACTATTTAACCCAATGACAGTCAAGAAGGTGTTATAACAGATTCCTCACAGATTCAAACATTCCATCTCTCACAGGAAACCCCTTAAGACAGCTGGTAAGTAGCTCAAAATAGCTACAGGAAATCCCTAAAACTGACCAGATTCACTAGGTTCCCCTTTCCTCAAGAATATATAAACAGAAGAGACTACTGAGAGTCACTCTTAGATAAGGTAAGATGTAAAGAAATCTTTCAAACAAGACAAAGAAAACCGTGAGACCAGATCAGCTGCCTCGAAGAAGCAGAAATCCAGATTAAGCTACCTAGAAGTGATTTAAACCAATCGAGTCACTTGGAAAGAACATTCATCAACTCACTGAGTTTCCTGCAGGCTATGCAGTACCCTCCATGTTTCAAACTTTTGTGAGCTGTAATGCATGCTGGTGTGGGCTTTGGTGTTACAGCTATGTTTGTTTGAATCACTTCAACTATACTGCTAATCCCTCTCACCCATATTCCTGAAAGTAATGCCACTAAAACTCATTGGTTCACCAAGTTGGACTTTGATGTTATTCATGGTTTTGTTTCTCTGAGGTGTGTAAATGTGTCTGTTGCATTTCCCAGGCAAGGTCTTGTCATACAACAAACAGGCTATAACCCTGGGAGTAATCAGTTGGTCTAATCACTAAGCTAAGATTTATTTTTATTGGACAGAATCATTATTTTTATACCCTAGGTTAGGCTTATTAACTATCTTATCTAATACTGGTATCTCAAACCTGAACTCTGAACAGGATAAATTGAAATAGGAACACCAAAAGAGTTTTAATAAAATGACTAACATACTTCTATCCATGTTGGTACTAATCAATCTTACTTTTAAAAAATTAATCTGTGGCTGGGCAGTGGTAGCACATGCCTTTAATCCCAGCACTCAGGAGGCAGAGTAAGACAGATTTCCGAGTTCGAGGTCAGCCTGGTCTACAGAGTGAGTTCCAGGACAGGCAGGGCTACACTGAGAAACCCTGTGTCAAAAAAACAGAAAAATAAAAAACACTACCACCACCAACAACAACAACAAAACTGTATTAACTAAATAAAAAGCTTTCCAAGAGGACAGAGCATATTATATTCTATCAGTTCTGAAACAGAAATAGCAATTGTTATTCTAATGTAGGAACATTTTATTTGAAGTGCAGGAACCTGAGCAAACACAGGCAACATTCCATAGGGAAGTTGAAAGAAATGTCACTGCGTCTAAAGTTCTGGACCTACTTAACTTCCAATGAACAATAATGCAGAAACCATATTACAATCATCCAATTTATCCGAGAGGAAAAGCAAATTGGGAGGGGAAATAAAGGTAAAAATCCTACCATCCCAGGAATCAAGGGCATATCAGATGAACATTTGAAAAAGGAGAAATTTCTACAAAGGATTTCTAGAGACATATACTTAAATGCATCCCTGTCTAAAAAAAAACTTTTAAAGTTTTTAATATTCACTTTGCTTCACTGAAAATCACTATTCCAAAGAAATTAAGTCATATATGAGAAAATATGAGGGGATGGTAGTATTCAATACTTTCCTCTAAGAACTAAATCAATAAAACTATGCTTTTAAAATAGTAATATTCCAATGGATGGAAGCAGGACTCCTGTGGTGGAATTGGTGTAAACTGGAAGAAGCTGAGGAGGAGGGTGGCCCCATGGGAAGACTGGCAGTCTCAACTGACCTGGACCCCCGAAGACCTCTCAGACTGAGTCACTCACCAGGCAGCATACACAAACTGGTCTGAAGCCCCTGACACATTCACAGTGAAGGACTGCCTAGTCTGAGCCTCAGTGAGAAAAGATGTACCTATCTCTTGAGAAACTTGAGGCCCCAGAGAGTAAGGAGGCCTGGCGGGGGCACATCCTCTTGGAGATGGGGGGCAAGGAGGGATATGGGATGGAAAGAGATTGGGGGACAGACCATGAGGGGGATGTAGTCTGGACTGTAAAAAAGGATTAAAGAATAAAAATAAATATAAAAAATATAGTAATATTCCTCTATTCCAAAATTCCACTCAATAAGCTATGAAAGTAGATATGGTAAAGGTACATTTTCTTCTGCTCACCTGCTCAGCATTGTTTTCCATTCATCATATTGTCATAGTATTCTGACTTACACATGGGTTAGTACAGCTACTAACAGGTTAACAAGCTAAGGTCATGTGCCAGAAGTGGTGGCACACACCTTTAATCCCAGCACGCTGGAGGCAGCCAGGTGATCTCTGAGTTCAAACCACTTGGTCTACAGGACTACACAGAGAAACTCCCCCCAGGCACACTCAAGAAAGAAAGAAAGGAGGGAGGTAGAGGGGAGGGGAGGGGAGGGGAGGGAGGGAGAGAGGAAGGAAGGAAGGAAGGAAGGAAGGAAGGAAGGAAGGAAGGAAGAAGGGAGGGAGGGAAGGAGGGAGGGAGGAAGGAGAGAGAGAGAGAGAAAGAGAAAGAAAGAAAGAAAGAAAGAAAGAAAGAGAGAGAGAGAGAGAGAGAGAGAGAAGAAAGAAAGAAAGAAAGAAAGAAAGAAAGAAAGAAAGAAAGAAAGAAAGAAAGAAAGAAAGAAAGAAAGAAAGAAAGAGAGAGACAAGGAAAAAGGGAAAAGAGAAGAAAGGAAAAAGGGAGGGAGGGAGGGAGGAAGAAAGGAAGGGAGGAAAGAAAGAAAAGGAGGACAAAAGGAAAGAGGAAGAAAAGGGAAGGAGGAAGAAAAGGGAAGGAAGAAGATGGAGACATCAATGTCAGGATAACAATATACCATCTAGAAGACCTCAATTCTAAATTAAAAACAAAACAAGCATTTCAGAATGCAGATTAAGCTGCAGAATTGAGTAAATTTATGACTAGTACACGCAGCAATGAAAGCTGAATCACTACTTTAGAATATCACAAGAGGCATACTACTAGTATCACTAATATAAGTGAAAAAGTAAGTCTATTTAAAGACAGTCTAGAAAAATAAACTCAAGACAGTTAAGACTAAAACTCTTCCATAAAGTAAAACTTCAAAGATGTCTCTGCAGAATTCTAGAAAGCCTGTGTTCTGTTTCTACAGAGAAAGCACAGAAGATGTGTCATCTGAAATGCATTTGCACTGAACAGCAGGTAAGGAGTAATGACTCAAAGTTTCCTAAAGGCAGCCAGCATGGCCCTGATCTATTCAGTGGCCTTGTCTGTCACTACTGTTTCTTTACTGACATATAGGCCCAGATATAAATATTTTGTTAAATGAAGCAGAAAAAGTACAACACATACTATTGTTTGTGAATGCCAGACTGCATGTCTTCCTTCCTTATCATCTTCCTTCAGAAAATATTTTTTTTTATTTTGTGAATTGTTTGTTAAAATGAGCAAGATTATTAGGTGTTAGATAATTCCAACATATAACCATATATAACCATGTAGGTAAGACTGAAACTATAAGCCTCTGTTGAATTAAATGATATTCACAGTCAATAAACCACCTAAGCCAGAGAAAGTGTAATTTAAAGCCTAAAATTAACTGCATAATATCCTGTATTTTTTATATTAGCTGCTCTATTGCTCTTGGCAGAATCTTATCACTCTCCTAGTTCGGTGTTCTAATGCCTATTTCTCTTCCATATTTCTAGATTATACTTAGAAATGAATTTAAAATATCAGATAAATTCAACATTTTTCACAATATATGCTTTTTAATAGACTGTTTCTTATAGTAGTGAGAAGCTAATAGTATGCCTCTTGTGATATTTAAGAGTAGTGATTCAGCTTCCATTACTGCATGTACTAGTTATAAATTTACTCAGCTTTAGAGCTTAAACTACATAGTCAAGAGGGTATCATGCTGCCTCTCCTGAGTACTTCTATATTACAAACAAGCACAGGTGATGGCAAGATTTCAACCACCTGCAAAGTAAATAGAAATAATCTGTAACTTAAAAGGTACAATGAATGATGCTACCTAAACTACTGACATATAAGATTACCTATATAATATTCTGTCCTATTCCAACAAAACAAAACAAAAATAACAAAACAAGACAAAACTTGGAAACCAATATAAAGATTTTAACTTTTTATTTAGCAAATCCAATTCTCAATAATAATCTACAAAGTAATGAACAATTCTTATTATAAATTTCTTTCCTGAACAAAAAATAATCAAGAGGGTTGAAATGACAGCTCAACAGTTAACAGCATTTACCTCCTTTCTCAGATGACTAGTGTTCCATTCACAGTGACTACAAGTGCCTGTAACCTGAGTTATGTAGAATTCAATGGCATCTAGCCTCAGCCAATGTTGCATCCACAAGAAAAACATAAAGTCACACAAGCGCGCGCGCACACACACACACACACACACACATACACTTAAAAACTATTCTAAAAAACAAGTCAAAATATTCAAGAATAAGATTTCACAATGAAGTAATTAATGAGAAAATCATATGGTGGTGTAGACAATTGAAAGCAAGCCTATGGAAAGCATATGATGAAATGAGAACATGCCATGAAATCTAGAGCAAGGGTAAAACACACACAGAAGATAAATAATAATCTGTGGTGGGACTACAAGTAATCTTATCCTTCTTTCTGTTTCATTTTTGTTCCTAAATTTAAAGTCACTGAATATGTTTCAATTTCAATAAAATAAAACTATAATTTTTATTAAATTTAGGAAAGACAAATTGCTTGAAATAACAAACTACTTTCCAATGACTAAAGGCTTACTCTCTCTTCCAGGATCTTACAAATAGTTTTTGAAATTATTGTAACTACAGTGTCTTGTGTTCTCATGTTACTTATGTTACCCAAAAATCTGTTTGCAGTGTCTTGCTATTAGGACTAAAGAAAACCCAGTTGGTTTTGACTGGTCAATAAAGTTATCAGCAGTCAACAGCTGAGCAGAAAGACAGAAGCAGGACTTTTAGGGAAGGGCCCGGGGAAGGAGGAAGAGAGGATATTGTCATGAACAGGGTGAAGGAGATGGAACACTCTGGAAAGGTGCAGGAGTGAAAGACAGCTAACATGCATGGGGAAAGCAGCTCCAGGAAGGCTATTGGCGTAGAGTTTTACTGCTGTGAACAGACACCGTGACCAAGTCAAGTCTTATGAGGACAACATTTAACTGGAGTTGACTTACAGGTTCAGAGGTTCAAGCCATTATCATCACGGTGAGTATGGCAGCATCCAGGCAGAGCTAACAGTTCTACATCTTCATCTGAAGGTGGAAGATTTATTATCAAGCAGCTAGGGTGAGGGTCTTAAGCCCACATCCAAGGTGATACACCTACTTCACAAGGCCACACCTCCAAATAGTGCCATTCCCAGGCCCAAGTATATACAACCCATCACAACTACACAGTAGGGTCCAGGGAAATAGGATAAACTATAGATTTACGAAGTATTAACTCAGAAATATCAGAAAGTGTGTGCTAGCCATGTGGACGTAGGGAGTAGACCAACCATTGAGCTGTTTAAGGTTATTGAAATAAGGCTGTGTATTTCAGAAATCCAAACTATTGGGGCAGTAGCAAGAAGCACACATGCAATGGCCAGGAATTATAGGGCAGATTTACTTAATACCATAACATGTAACTATTACTATTATGGAGATATTTACTCTTATTACTCATGAACAAGGGGTTGATGCATCTAATGATGCTCCAGTAGTTGACAAAAGTGTAATTTAATTTACAAATAGTACATATCAGGTTCATGAAATAAAAGTTAATTCTCAATGAATATTTAAGTGCACTTAAATTGTTAACTATAAACAGATCAAGATCATTATACATACATATGTGGAATCTATATGTAGGCAGACTATATTAGGAAATAAAAGTATTGTATTGATAATAATTATGAGTAAGAACACAGGAACCGTAATGTAGAGTCTGGAAAGAAGTCTAAGGAAAATGCTGAAATTAATTTAACCTATAAATAAATACACATGGATCTAAAAAGGTGAGAAAATACTGTATTAAACTGAATAAATTTTTTTTTAAATTTTTTTATTCGATATAATTTAGTTACATTTAAAATGATTTCCCCTTTTCTAGCCCCCCACTCCCCGAAAGTCCCGTAAGCCCCCTTCTCTTCCCCTGTCCTCCCACCCACCCCTTCCCACTTCCCCGTTCTGGTTTTGCCGAATACTGCTTCACTGAGTCTTTCCAGAACCAGGGGCCACTCCTCCTTTCTTCTTGTACCTCATTTGATGTGTGGATTATGTTTTGGGTATTCCAGTTTTCTAGGTTAATATCTACTTATTAGTGAGTGCATACCATGATTCACCTTTTGAGTCTGGGTTACCTCACTTAGTATGATGTTCTCTAGCTCCATCCATTTGCCTAAGAATTTCATGAATTCATTGTTTCTAATGGCTGAATAGTATTCCATTGTGTAGATATACCACATTTTTTGCATCCACTCTTCTGTTGAGGGATACCTGGGTTCTTTCCAGCATCTGGCAATTATAAATAGAGCTGCTATGAACATAGTAGAGCATGTATCTTTATTACATGGTGGGGAATCCTCTGGGTATATGCCCAGGAGTGGTATACCAGGATCTTCTGGAAGTGAGGTGCCCAGTTTTCGGAGGAACCGCCAGACTGATCTCCAGAGTGGTTGTACCAATTTGCAACCCCACCAGCAGTGGAAGAGTGTTCCTCTTTCTCCACACCCTCTCCAACACGGGCTGTCTCCTGAATTTTTAATCTTAGCCATTCTGACTGGTGTAAGATGAAATCTCAGGGTTGTTTTGATTTGAATTTCCCTAATGACTAATGAAGTTGAGCATTTTTTAAGATGCTTCTCCGCCATCCGAAGTTCTTCAGGTGAGAATTCTTTGTTTAACTCTGTACCCCATTTTTTAATAGGGTTGTTCGGTTTTCTGGAGTCTAACTTCTTGAGTTCTTTATATATATTGGATATTAGCCCTCTATCTGGTGTAGGATTGGTGAAGATCTTTTCCCAATTTGTTGGTTGCCGATTTGTCCTCTTGATGGTGTCCTTTGCCTTACAGAAACTTTGTAATTTTATGAGGTCCCATTTGTCAATTCTTGATCTTAGAGCATACGCTATTGGTGTTCTGTTCAGAAACTTTCTCCCTGTACCAATGTCCTCAAGGGTCTTCCCCAGTTTCTTTTCTATTAGCTTCAGAGTGTCTGGCTTTATGTGGAGGTCCTTGAACCATTTGGAGTTCAGCTTCGTACAAGGAGACAAGGATGGATCAATTCCCATTCTTCTGCATGCTGACCTCCAGTTGAACCAGCACCATTTGTTGAAAAGGCTGTCTTTTTTCCATTGGATGTTTTCAGCCTCTTTGTTGAGGATCAAGTGGCCATAGGTGTGTGGGTTCATTTCTGGATCTTCAATCCTGTTCTATTGATCCTCCTGCCTGTCACTGTACCAATACCATGCGGTTTTTAACACTATTGCTCTGTAGTATTGCTTGAGGTCAGGGATACTGATTCCCCCAGATTTTCTTTTGTTGCTGAGAATAGTTTTAGCTATCCTGGGTTTTTTGTTGTTCCAGATGAATTTGATAATTGCTCTTTCTAACTCTGTGAGGAATTGAGTTGGGATTTTGATGGGTATTGCATTTAATCTGTATATTGCTTTTGGCAAAATGGCCATTTTAACTATATTGATTCTACTGATCCATGAACATGGAAAGAAGTCTAAGGAAAATGCTGAAATTAATTTAACCTATAAATAAATACACATGGATCTAAAAAGGTGAGAAAATACTGTATTAAACTGAATAAAATTTTAAAGTTTCAAAATACTCATGGGAACAAATATGGAGGCGACGTGTAGGCCAGAACCTGAAGGTGCCCCACCTGGGGATCCATCCCATATACAGTCAACAAAAGCAGACACTTTTGGGGGATGCCAAGAAATGCTTGCTAACAGGAGCCTGATATAGCTGTCTTCTGAAAGGCTCTGCCACTGCCTGACAAATACAGAGGCAGATGCTCACAGCCAATCATTAGACTGAGCATGGGATCCCCGCTAGAGGAGTTATAGAAAGAAAGTAGACCACCCCCCACGCCCCCGCAGAGCTCCTAGAGACTAAACCAGCCAAATAGTACACATGGAGGGACCCATGGCTCAGGCGCATATGTAGCAAAAAATGGCATTATTGGGCATCAATAGGAGAAAGGCCCTTGGACCTGTGTAGGAAAATTCAAGAACAGGGAGGTGGGAGTGGGGGGGACACTCTCATAGAATCAGTGGGAGGAGAGATGGGAGAAGGAGTTTGGGGTGGGGACCAGGAAAGGGGTTAACATTTGAAATGTAAATAAAGAAAATATCCAATAAAAAAAAGTTTCAAGTTTCACACTTAATTTCAAAAGTGCCTAACACTGAAAAAGCAAAGCAATGTTATTACACAATCATGTAGCGTGTTAAATGATAACAAATGAAAGGGATTGAGTGAATATTCAATAAAGATAGTTTTTCAATTTTAAGATTGTCTCTTCTCATAACCACTGAAATTTCCCTATATTAATATACACATAGTAAATTCATATATATATTCAATAAAACATTACCTAGTATCAACTGAGACTTAGCAGACAAGTATTTTAATATAATCTACAAGTTCTGGCATGAACTTTAATTTTTTTAATTAAAATTTAATATTCAAAATGTATATTCTAGTTTTTGAATAAATGGAGTTTTTTTTTCCTGGAACTGATTGGTAAATGATACTATTTTATTTTTTATTGATATATTTTTGATATATATTGATAATTATTGGTATATATTTATATTTCAAATGATTTCCCCTTTTCTGGGTCCATACTCCCAGCAAGTCCCATAAGCCCTCTTCCCTCCCCCGTTCCTCCATCTACCCCTTCCGGCTTCCCTGTTCTGAAATTCCCCTATACTCTTGCACTGAGTCTTTCGAGAACCAGGGGCCACTCCTCCATTCTTTTTGGACATCATTTAATATGTGAATTATGTCTTGGGTATTCAAAGTTTCTAGGCTAATATCCACTTATCAGTGAGTGCATACCATGATTGATCTTTTGAGACTGGGTTGCCTCACTTAGTATGATGTTCTCCAGCTCCATCCATTTGCCTAAGAATTTCATGAATTCATTGTTTCTAATGGCTGAATAGTACTTCACTGTGTAAATATACCACATTTTTTGTATCCATTCCTCCGATGAAGGACACTTGGGTTCTTTCCAGCTTCTGGCTACTACAAATAGGGCTGCTATGAACATAGTGGAGCATGTGTCCTTATTGCATGCTGAAGAATCCTCTGGATATATGCCCAGGAGTGGTATAACCGGGTCCTCAGGAAGTGTCATGCCCAGTTTTCTGAGGAACCTCCAGACTGATTTCCAAAATGGTTGCACCATCTTGCAATCCCACCAGCAGTGGAGGAGTGTTCCTCTTTCTCCACATCCTTGTCAACACCTGCTGTCTCCTGAGTTTTTGACCTTAGCCATTCTGACTGGTGTGAGGTGAAATCTCAGGGTTGTTTTGATTTGCATGTCCCTAATGATTAATGATGTTGAACATTTCTTAGGGTGTTTCTCAGCTCTCCGAAGTTCTTCATGTGAAAATTCTTTGTTTAGCTCCGTACCCCACTTTTTAATGGGGTTATTTGGTTCTCTGGGTTCTACCTTCTTGAGTTCTTTGTATATATTAGATATTAGCCCTCTGTCAGATTTAGGGTTGGTGAAGATCCTTTCCCAATCTGTTGGTTGACGTTTTGTCCTTTTGACAATGTCCTTTGCCTTACAGAAAATTTGTAGTTTTATGAGGTCCCATTTGTCAATTCTTGGTCTTAGAGCATAAGCTATTGGTGTTCTATTCAGGAACTTTTCCCCTGTGCCCATGTCCTCAAGGGTCTTCCACAGTTTCTTTTCTATTAGTTTCAGTGTGTCAGGTTTTATGTGGAGGTCCTTGATCCATTTGGAGTTGAGCTTAGTACAAGGCGATAAGAATGGATCGATTCGCATTCTTCTGCATGCTGACCTCCAATTGAACCAGCACCATTTGTTGAAAAGACTTTTTCCACTGGATGCTTTCAGCTCCTTTGTCGAAGATCAAGTGACCATAGGTGTGTGGGTTCATTACTGGGTCTTCAATCCTATTCCATTGATCTGCTTGCCTGACATTGTAGCAATACCAAGCAGTTTTTATCACTATTGCTCTGTAGTAAAGTTTAAAGTCTGGGTTACTGAATGCCCCTGAAGTTCTTTTACTGTTGAGAATAGTTTTAGCTATCCTGGGTTTTTTGTTATTCCAGATGAATTTGAGAATTGCTCTTTCTAGCTCTATGAAAAACTGGGTTGGGATTTTTATGGGGATAGCATTGAATCTGTAGATTGCCTTTGGCAAGATGGCCATTTTAACTATATTAATCCTGCCAATCCACGAGCATGGAAGATTTTTCCATTTTCTGAGATCTTCGATTTCCTTCTTCAGAGATCTGAAGTTCTTGTCATATAGGTCTTTCACTTGTTTGGTTAGAGTCACCCCAAGATACTTTATGCTGTTTGTAGCTATTGTGAAGGGAGTCATTTCCCTAATTTCTTTCTCAGTCTGCTTATCCTCTGAATATATAAAGGCTACAGATTTGCTTGTGTTGATTTTGTAGCCAGTCACTTTGCTGAAGTTGTTTATCAGCTGTAGGAATTCTCTAGTAGAGTTTTTAGGGTCACTTAAGTATACGTTCATATCATCAGCAAATAGTGATAGTTTGACTTCTTCCTTTCCAATTTGTATCACTTTGACCTCCTTATGTTGTCTAATTGTTCTAGCTAGGACTTCAAGAACTATATTGAAAGATATGGAGAGAGGGGGCAGACTTGTCTAGTCCCTAATTTTAGTGGGATTGCTTCAAGTTTCTCTCCATTTAGTTTAATGTTAGCTACCGGTTTGCTGTATATTGCTTTTACTATGTTTAGATATGGGCCTTGAATTCCTGTCCTTTCCAAGACTTTTAGCATGAAAGGATGCTAAATTTTGTCAAATGCTTTTTCAGCATCTAATGAAATGATCATGTGGTTTTTTTCTTTGAGTTTGTTTATGTAGTGGATAGCATTTATGGATTTCCGTATATTGAACCATCCCTGCATCCCTGGGATGAACCCTACTTGATCATGGTGGATGATCGTTTTGATGTGTTCTTGGATACGGTGGGCAAGAATGTTATTTAGTATTTTTGCATCAATATTCATAAGGGAAATTGGCCTGAAATTCTCTTTTGTACTTGGATCTTTGTGTGGTTTTGGTATCAGCGTAATAGTGGCTTCGAAGAAGGAGTTGGGTAGTGTTCCCTCTGTTTCTATTTGGCTGGAAAGTTTGAAGAGTATTGGTGTTACATCGTCTTTGAAGGTCTGAAAGAATTCTGCACTGAAACCATCTGATCCTGTGGGTTTTTTTGGTCGGAAGCCTATCTATGACCCCTTCTATTTCTTTAGGGGTTATGGGTCTGTTTAGATAGTCTATTTGATCCTGGTTTAATTTTGGTAATTGGTATCTGTCTAAGAAAATGTCCATTTCCTCCAGATTCTCCAGTTGGGTTGAGTACAGGTTTTTGTAGTAGGATCTGATGATTTTTTGAATTTCCTCGGTTTCTGTGGTAATATCTCGGTTTTCATTTCTAATTTCGTTAATTTGGATACTTTCTCTGTGCCCTTTGGTTAGTCTGGCTAAGGATTTATCTATCTTGTTGATTTTTTCAAAGAACCAGCTTTTGGTTTTGTTGATTCTTTGTATGGTTCTCTTGGTTTCTACTTGATTGATTTCAGCCCTGAGTTTGATGATTTCCTGTCTTTTCCTCCTGGGTGAATTAGCTTCTTTTTGTTCCAGGGCTTTCAGCTGTTCTGTTAATCTTCTACTGTATGCTCTCTCAAATTTCTTTTTGGAGGCACTCAAAGCTATGAGTTTTCCTCTTAGCAATGCTTTCATTGTGTCCCATAGATTTGTGTATGTTATGCCTTCATTTTCATTAAATGCTAAGAAATCTTTGATTTCTATCTTTATTTCTTCCTTGACCAAGGTATCATTGAGTATTGTTGAGTTTACATATGTATGTGGGCTTTCTGTTGTTTTTATTGTTATTAAAGACCACTTTTACTCCATAGTGATCTGATAGGAGGCATGGGATTATTTCAATCTTCTTATATTTTTTGAGGTCTGTCTTGTGACCAACTATATGATCTGTTTTGGAGAAGGTACCATGAGGTGCTGAGAAAAAGGTATATTCTTTTGCTTTGGGATGAAAAGTTATATATATATATATGTGTGTGTGTGTGTGTGTGTGTGTGTGTGTGTGTGTGTGTGTGTTAACTCCAATTGGTCCAAAGCTTCAATTAGTTTCACTGTCTCCATGTTTAATTTCTGTTTTCCTGATCGGTCCATTGGTGAGAGTGGAGTGTTGAAGTCACCCACAATTATTGTGTTAGGTGCAATGTGTGCTTTGAGCTTTAGTAAAGTTTCTTTTATTAATGAGGGAACCCTTGTATTTGGGGCATAGATGTTCAGGATTGAGAGTTCTTCTTGTTGGATTTTTCCTTTGACCAGCAAGAAGTGACCTTCCATGTCTCTTTTGATGACATTAGGTTGAAAGTCAATTTTATCTGATATTAGAATGGCAACTCCAGCTTGTTTCCTGGGACCATTTGCTTGTAGAATTGTCTTCCAGCCTTTTACTCTAAGGTAGTTTTTGTCTTTAACACTGAGGTGTGTTTCCTGTATACAGCAAAATGTAGGGTCTTGTTTAAGTAACCAGTCTGTTAGTCAATGTCTTTTTATTGGGGAATTGAGTCCATTGATGTTAAGAGATATTAAGGAGTAGTGGTTATTGCTTCCTATCATTTTTTATTTTAATTTTATACGTGTGTGGTTATCTTTTTTGGGTTTGATGAAAGAAGCTTAATATCCTGCTTTTTCCAGGGTATAGTTTCCCTCGTTGTAATGGTGTTTTCCCCCTATTAACCTTTGTATGGCAGGGTTTGTGGAAAGATACTGTGTAAATTTGGTTTTGTCATAGAATATCTTGTTTTTTCCATCTATAGTAATTGAGAGTATAGTAACTGGGTATAGTAGTCTTGGCTGGAATTTGTATTCTCTTAGAATCTGCATGAGTTCTGCCCAGGATCTTCTAGCTTTCATGATCTCTGGTGAAAAATCTGGTGTAATTCTGATAGGTCTTGCCCAGGAGTGGTATAGCAGGATACTCAGGAAGTGACATGCCCAGTTTTCTGAGGAACCGCCAGACTGATTTCCAGAGTGGTTGTACCAATTTGCAACCCCACCAGCAGTGGAGGAGTGTTCCTCTTTCTCCACACCCTCTCCAACACCTGCTGTCTCCTGAATTTTTAATCATAGCCATTCTGACTGGTGTAAGGTGAAATCTCAGGGTTGTTTTGATTTGCATTTCCCTAATGACTAATGAAGTTGAGCATTTTTTTAAGATGCTTCTCAGCCATTTGAAGTTCTTCAGGTGAAAATTCTTTGGTTTTGCTCTGTACCCCATTTTTTTTTATTTTTTTTATTCGATATAATTTATTTACATTTCAAATGATTTCCCCTTTTCTAGCCCCCCACTCCCTGAAAGTCCCATAACCCCCCTTCTCTTCCCCTGTCCTCCCACCCACCCCTTCCCACTTCCCCGTTCTGGTTTTGTCGAATACTGCTTCACTGAGTCTTTCCAGAACCAGGGGCCACTCCTCCTTTCTTCTTGTACCTCATTTGATGTGTGGATTATGTTTTGGGTATTCAGTTTTCTAGGTTAATATCCACTTATTAGTGAGTGCATACCATGATTCACGTTTTGAGTCTGGGTTACCTCACTTAGTATGATGTTCTCTAGCTCCATCCATTTGCCTAAGAATTTCATGAATTCATTGTTTCTAATGGCTGAATAGTACTCCATTGTGTAGATAAACCACATTTTTTGCATCCACTCTTCTGTTGAGGGATACCTGGGTTCTTTCCAGCATCTGGCAATTATAAATAGGGCTGCTATGAACATAGTAGAGCATGTATCCTTATTACATGGTGGGGAATCCTCTGGGTATGTGCCCAGGAGTGGTATAGCAGGATCTTCTGGAAGTGAGGTGCCCAGTTTTCAGAGGAATCGCCAGACTGATTTCCAGAGTGGTTGAACCAATTTGCAACCCCACCAGCAGTGGAGGAGTGTACCCCATTTTTAATAGGGTTATTTGGCTTTCTGGGGTCTAACTTCTTGATTTCTTTGTATATATTGAGTATTAGTCCTCTATCTGATGTAGGGTTGGTGAAGATATTTTCCCAATTTGTTGGTTGCCAATTTGTCCTTTTGATGGTATCCTTTGCCTTACAGAAACTTTGTAATTTTATGAGGTCCCCTTTGTCTATTCTTCATCTTAGAGCATAAGCTATTGGTGTTCTGTTCAGGAACTTTCCCCCTGTACTGATATTCTCAGGGGTCTTCCCCAATTTCTTTTCTATTAGCTTCAGAGTATCTGGATTTATGTGGAGATCCTTGATCCATCTGGAGTTGAACTCAGTACAAGGAGATAAGGATGGATCAATTCACATTCTTCTGCATGCTGACCTCCAATTGAACCAGCACCATTTGCTGAAAAGCCTACCTTTTTTCCATTGGATGTTTTCAGCTCCTTTATTGACGATCAAGTGGCCATAGGTGTGTGGGTTTATTTCTGGGTTTTCAATCCTATTCCATTGATCTGCTTGCTTGTCACTGTACGAATACCATGCAGTTTTTAACACTATTGCTCTGTAGTATTGCTTGAGTCAGAAATTGGAATCAGTATTGGTCAGGAATACTGATTCTGCCAGTATTTCTTTTGTTGTTAAGAATAGGTTTTGCTCTAAGGAATGCACAAATCACATAACAAATGACTCCCATGAAGAAGTATGGAGAGGGTCCTGATCCTGGAAAGGATTGACCTAGCATTGGAGGGGAATATAAGGACAGAGAAAAAGGAGGGAGGTGATCAGAGAATGGATGAAGAGAAGAAGGTTTATGGGACATATGGGGAGGAGGGATCTGGGAAAGGGGAAATCATTTGGAATGTAAACAAAGAATATAGAAAATAAAAATATTTTTAAAAAAAGATTAGTTTTAGCTATCCTGGGTTTTTTGTTATTCCAGATGAATTTGAGAATTGCTCTTTCTAACTCAATGAAGAAATGAGTTGGGATTTTGATGGATATTGCATTGAATCTGTATATTGCTTTTGGGAAAATGGCCATTTTAACTATATTCATAACTTTCTATAGCAAAAGTAAGTATGAACTTAGTTGAGAAAGCACTGTGATCTTTGAAAAGTGTTTTATGACTTCTTTATGACCACTGTGGTCCCTGAGAAGATTATTCCCAACATTAGTATTCTAGTATCTAAAAAAACTGATATATAAATTTCATAATAAAAATTAAAAAGATATGCATTTTTATGAGTTTCCAAAGGGAATCCTTATGTTAATAAATGCCATAAAATAATATTGATTTGATAACCTAATTTTTTTACTGCCAAATAATAGTCTTCAGAATTCTAGAAAAATAGCCCAAGCAGGTTTGCCATAAAATAATTATGATTAAAAAAAATAATAATAAAGGCTTGGCTGCCTGACAAAAAGCAAAAAGTATCTATCTTTAAAAAAATTTTAGCACAAAAATGAAATAATTTAACAGGTTACCTTTAAAATGTTCAGTACCCTAGAAATGGCTTGTACACTGGGTCAGGTGGACACTCCTGTGACTGTATCTGTCAAATACCAATTCATCAACGGCATGCTTCTAGGACAGTGAATTGCGGTTATGCTACTCTGCTTTCTTACTGTCCTAGATGTGACATACAATGTTATGTTTGTGTGTGTCTAAGGGTTTCCACTGCTCTGTAGAGAACCATGACCAAGACAACTCTCATGAAGGAAAATATTTAATTGAGGCTGACTAACAAGTTTCAGAGGTTAAGACCATTATCATCATGGTAGAAAGCTTAGTAGCATCTAAACAGACATGGTGCTGGAAGAGAGTTCTACATCTTGATCCATAAGAGTCTAAAAAAAAAAAATCAAAAACAAAAAACAACAACAACAAAAAAAAAACCTCAAAGGAAGTTGCTATTTGTGGAAATCAATGTAGTACATCCTCAGAAAATCTGCAATACATCTACCATATTAACTAACAACACCACTTCTGGGCATATGCCCAAAGAACCTCAATTTCCTACTCTAGAGACAAATGGTTACCCATGTTCTGAGATGTTCTGTCCATATTTACAAGGACATGGAATCTGACCCATCAATTGATGAATGGACGGCAAAAATGTGATACCTATGCACAATGAAATTTTATTCAGTTGTTAAGTAAATAATTATGAAATTTACAAGTAAATCGGTGAGAGGCAAAAGAAAAGCAACAAACAAAAAAACATTGCACAGAGTAAAGTTACTCCGACCCAGAAAAACAAGCATGTTCTCACTGATGTGTGAGACTTTGTATAAAATATTTAGATGTGTTTCTTTAACTTGGAAGACCTACAGAATCCAGGAAGCTGGAAAGGGATCACTGGAAAGGAAGGGAAAAAAATCTTAAGGAATGAAAGTAACAGTAGGACACAGGTAGTATGAAGGGGAAGGAAGAATAGTAAGAAAAGGTTTTAAGTAAGTTGGGAGGAATGGTACATAGGGTAAGAGATGTTAAGGGAGGGATAACTAAGTATAATGATATATTCAAAAGGTCAGGAGTAAACATACTATGTAATAATCTTCATTTGTGGTGTGTGTGTGTGTGTGTGTGTGTGTGTGTAAAACTGAAGTTACCCTACACATAGAACTGTG
The DNA here is from genome assembly GCF_947179515.1 of Apodemus sylvaticus. Taxonomy (NCBI): domain Eukaryota; kingdom Metazoa; phylum Chordata; class Mammalia; order Rodentia; family Muridae; genus Apodemus; species Apodemus sylvaticus. Next base: position 24,551,455 of record NC_067476.1, read on the forward strand.
CTCATCATAGAAACTATACGCGGCCAAATAAAAAGCCTAGGACTAAGTGAAAAAGTACCTTCAGATGTTTCCCAGAGACCCCCAAACAATACAGGCTGCTATTGTTGTTCTTGGTATTTCACTTACTTAAGAACTTACTACTTTAATTTTCAGAGTACCAAAATGTTAGTGGAGATTTTATAAATGTTGCAGTTTGCTCTTAACCCAGCTATCTCCCAAATAATTGAACAGAACTATTTTATTTATTTAACAAATTTATGGCACAACAACTGAGCAGTATTAAATTAGTTTAATCACCTAAACTAATATGGCTACCTCCCAGCCAAAATCCCTGAGAGAGTTGCATTTTATGGTTTTCCCCTGATCCAGCTGTTTTCTTATGCCTCCTGGACTCTCTCCTCATTGCTGAATCCTACTTCCTCTCTCTCCCTCTCCCCTGTCTGAGAGGAAACCCAATCCTATTCTATGCACTGCTCAATGACTGGCTGACCGGCTTCTTTATTGACAAATCAGGGAATAATTGGGGAGTAATATTTATACAACATTGAAACAAAAAAATTCTCTAAATAACAGATATGCAACCAGAAGATATGGTGGCAAAGAAATCAGCATTTGAATAATACAGGGATAATCTTTACATAACGTACAATAACATTATACCTACAACAGAATAGTCACAGAAAAGTGACAGAACACAAAACTGACACACAGAAATCAGTAGACATCTTATATACAGACAACAAATACACTGAGGAGGAACTCAGGTTAATAATTCCATTTAGAATAACCTTTTTTTAAAAAGTGGTTACACCTAACCACAGAGGGAAAAAAAGAAAAACGAATGCTAAAAACAACTGAAGAAAACAAGATAAAAAGACCTCTAAAAAGCAGAGTTATAGGAGACATTATAGGACAATATAGGAGTTGGAGAGATGACTCAGAAGTTAAGAGAGCTATTCTTAACAGGACCAAGTTTGGTTTCCTTGTACTCACATTGTATGGATTACCTTTAATTCCAGCTGTAGGGGAGCCAATTCAGGCAAACCCTTTGGCTAAAAACAAAAATATAAATTGTGACAGTTTAAATAGAAATGTTGCCCCATAGACTCATATGTGTGAATGCTTGGGCAATAGGAAGTGGCACTTGTAGACGAAGGTTTGGCCTTGTTCAAGAAAGTGTATCACTGTGCAGGCAGGCTTTGAGGTCTCAGATACTCAAGTCTAGTCTGGTAATCTCCTTCTGCTTCCTGCAGATCAAGATGAGAAAGCTCAGCTCCTTTTCGAACACCATGTCTGCCTGACTGCCACCATGCTTCTCACCATGACAATAAAGGAATGAACCTCGGAAACCAGATCCTAGCCCCAATTAAATGTTCTCCTTCTTAAGTGCTGTCATGGTCATGATGTCTCTTCTGAGCAATAAAAACCCTAAGATATATATGTACAAATTCAAAATAAAAATAAGTATTTTCAAAACTCCAATTCATTTCTTCATAGAAACTTACACAGCAATCTTAAATTTCATACGCCAGCACATAGACCCAAAATGACCAAAGCAATGTTCAACAGTTAAAAACACTGCAAGAGCTATCACTATTCTGCATTTGACATTAAACGATAGAGGCACAGTAATAAACATGTTATGGTACTGGCATAAACATAGACATAGTTCTAGAAGTGAAGATCCAAATAAAAGTCTAAGCTCTAACAAAAACCTGATTTTATTTTTTTAAAGATTTATTTATTTTTATGTGGACTGGTGTTCTGCCTGCATGTCTGTGAGATGGTGCCAGATCCTCTGGAATTAAAGTTTTGGACAGTTGTAAGCTGCCATGTAGATGCTAGGAATTGAACTCAGGTTCTCTGGAAGAGCAGCCAGTGCTCTCTTAACTGCTGAGCCATCTTTCAAGCTCCAGAAACATTGATTTTTACAGAGACAGAACATACAGTTGGAAAAAAGATATTTTCAACAAATGGTGCTAAACAAACTGGGTAGCACCCAATATAGAAGAATGAAACTAAAGCCTAATTTCTTACTCTGAACAAAACTTAACTCCAAATAGATCAATAACTTCCACATATGATATGATATTGTGAGCCTACTAGAGAAGAAAGTACAAAAATAAGCACCTTTTGAATAGAACTTTAGAAGCATCAAGACATCATAGGAACCAAGAGCAACAACTGACAAATGGGAACTAAATGATTCCATTTCATGAAACTAAACTGATTCCATGTAACAAAGGTTGAATGAAAAGGCAATCTAATGAATGAGGGAAAGGTTTTATCAATAATAACCCAATTGAAGATTGGTGTCAAGAATACACAAAGGACTCAAAAAAGTTAATGCCAAGAAAACAAACTATTTTTTAAAATAGGATATGGAAATATACTCAGGGTTCTCAAAAGAAGAAATAAAAATGTCCAAAAAATATTTTCAAATCTGTCGATATCTTTAGACATCAGAACAACTCAAATTAAAACTTGTAGTGAGGATTCTGGAATTTTGGTTTTTTAGAAAACACAGATATATTGCAACAATGTTTTCATTTTAATCCCAAGATGTGGAATACGGGGTTGTTTCGGGTTGTATTCAGCAGCTGACTATGATTTGTCTCATGCTCTAGCAGGGGCATGATTTTGACAGCTACAGATAGTTTCTAGAATTGTGTGACAGAATTCTGGGAACATTTTAAAAGGGTATACAAATGCTAAAACTCCAGTTGTTTTGTTAGTGTGTTATTGGTTATTATTGGTAGCAATTTCTTAGGTAGTCATGTACAAAGAAGAAAGAAGAAGAAAAAATTAGATATCTGATGGTGAAGATCAAACTTGCCCCAAAGAACTCTATACCCTGAGCATCAGGAAGCAGTCTGACCATAACATCAGCCCCTTTCCAACCTTGACTTTATCCGTGGATAGCTTTCCTTTCTTTTCTGTTTTCTCTTACTAGTGTTAAGGGGCTGAAAGGATGGAAGAAAAGGAGTGGAAAACAGTACAAGAAAGAAGAGCACACAAAGTACCAAAAGCAAAAAACAATTACAAAAACTACTTTGTGGCTTCCACATCAGAAAATCTGAGATTAAGAAAATTAAGTGAGGGACTGGAGAGATGGGTCAGTGGTAAGAGCACCAACTGCTCTTCCAGAGATCCTAAGTTCAATTCCCAGCAACAACATGGTGGCTCACAACCATCTGTGATAGGATCCAATGCCTTCTTCTGGTGAGTCTGAATACAGTTACAGTGTACTCATATTAAATAAACAAATAAACAATTAAATTAAATCTTTTAAAAAAGAAAATGAGTGAGAGCAAATGCTAGAACAGTTGTGAAAAAAGAGAAATTTATTTACTGTTGGTGGGAGTGCAAACTGTCACAGACAGTTTTTGGAAATCAGTGTGGGGATTCATCAAAAAGCTAGAAACGGATCTACTACAGGTCCTGCTACATCACCCCTGAGCATATTCCCAAATGATTCTATATCTTACTATAGAAATAGTTGTTCATTTCTGCTCTATTCACAGGAGTCAAAATGAAAATAGTCTAGATGTCCATCAACTGATAAATAACAAAATGGGATTGTATTCAGTTGCAAAGAAAAACTAATTTTTCAGGCAAATGCGCTGCATTAAATATAGTCATAACTAACCCAGACCAAGAAGGACAAACACTGCATGCTCTCCCTGTTATGTGTATACTAGCTTCGAATCATCAGATATGCATACTTAAATTGGAGTAATTTAAAATTCAGGAAACTACAAAAGAGATATAGGTAGAGGAAATTTCAAGGAAGTGGCCATAAAGAACACAAGTGGTACAAATGGGATAGGGAGAATAATGGGGTGGAGAAGATTAAGAAGGGTATAAAATTGAAGGGTATAGGTGGAAACACAGAGGAATAACTAACACCAAAGAATTTTGAGACAGCTGTATAGAAAACTATTACTGTAGAAGCTGTCTAAAATATGCATGTATAGACACAGAAAAGCATTTAAATGTACTTACCTTATATGAGGGATAATGCCTAACACAGGCATCATACACATGAACCACAAAACTCAGGACCAGGTGTTGCTTAGTCAAATGGTCAGTGGTGTCATACAGACCTCCCAAACCAAAATAATAACAAATACAACCTATTGTCATCATTCTGTTATCCTCTAGACTGGGATGATAAAATCATATTGCTAAAGACATCATATTTTAAGTCATAGTATAGAGGAATTTTAATCCAGCAATATGGCTACTCAATCTAGGGATTGCATCCAAAGACTTCTAGGTCTATGTGATCTGACTAGAATGCAGGCATGCCTTGGATAATAGTATGCTCTGGCTAGAATGCAGACACACCCTTAATATACACCTGTAATCCCAAACAATGAAAGTAAGGTCTTTATATAAAGAAGCAGCTAGCTACCTTTGAAAGTAACATAGAATTGAGGGGCTGACAAAGTGCTGAATCAGGGAACGAATTGACAGAATGAGTCAGAGATAGGATATGCCCAAATTTCAAGAGAACAAACAGAAAAGAGAGGCTACTTAAGGATGCATAGAAGCAGGGGTCGGGGGGCAGGGGTAGTTTACCCATGACAGTTTTACAGAAACAGGTTGAAGGTGAAAACAGAAGGAGCAAGGGAATGAGAAGAAGCTAGGAAATTAGAACAGACTGCCAGAACAGACAGGCAGAACAATTCAGTCTGAAGCAGAGAGAAACCAGTTTGAATCAGTAAACTTGGAAAGGAGTTGGAGCCAACTGAGTTGAACCAGCCAGAGTTTAGAAAGTGCAAGGAAGACTGAGTTTATTTAGCAGTAAACTTCAAAGATGACAATTACATCTGGCAAATGAAAGTTACATTTACACAGAAGTGACAGAAGTCAAACTGGAATTGACATAGAAGCTTCATCTCTGCTGGCTGGTTTTCACTGAACCAAAGGTGCTATTTACAGTGCTGGAGGAGAAAAGTTATCAAATGTTCTCCAAAAAAAAACAACAACAACAAAAAAAAAACAAGGTAGCAAGATAAACCCAATGTGTAATAGTGATACAAGATTTGGGGACCTTTTATCTATGTTCTCATTGAATTTAAGGTCTGCTCCACAGGATGGAACTCATACCTGCTAATTGGGCTAAGAATTTATAGTTGGATAGGCCTTAGGCCTTTCTATTATTATTCAAATACATAAACATAGTATTAAGTTACAACTTAAATACTTATTTTTATACCTATAAATCAGCACAGCTCTCAACCTTCATCAAAAATAATTTCTTTTTGCAGGAGATATTGATTAATATAAATACTCAAAGCAGGTCGAACTACATACAATAAGAGACTCTGGGGTCTCTTATTTTTATTTAGTGTTCAGCACTAATGAGACATTTCTGTCAACCTCCCTACCTCCAAGGCTCAGAGATCGTCACTCAAAAGTAGACAAAAAGATTGTAAGAGCTAGCCATAATATCCAATTGTTGCTATTCTATAATAACATGGGTGTTGCCCACATAAAACTCGCAGCAGCTGTAACTGCATGTACAAAATCAAGCCAGCCAAAATTCAAACAGGGATGGAGAAAAGGTTTATACCTCCCTCACACACTGCAGTTGAAGAGCTTCTAACAGCTAACAGTTGCTGGAGGGTGTTGGGGGTAGACTGTTTCTGTGAACAGAGTCCCCTAATACAATTCCTGTGCTCCAGTGGATGCCTCACAACCATGCAAATAGACTTTGTGGATTTAAAAAGGAATACATAAAATTTAGAGAAAAAGTAACAGTGGGATAAGAAAGACTTCAAGGAATGATGAGGAATAGACTTAATCAAAAGCCATAATATTCATTTGTGAAATACTCAAACAGTAAAATTTTAAAAATCAAAAAGAAATAAAAATAGTCGCAAAGGGCTAAAATTGTGCATGTAGTATAAATTATTACTTCCCAAATTATGTCTAAAATACCAGTTTAAAGATCAAATAATAACTAATAACATCCAATTTCAAGTTTAACTGTAGGAACTATCTCCTTTAAGTTGTGATTATATAAGAACCTTCTCCAAGAACTGCTTCTGAATGCTAAAGAAATTTCCATTATTTTCAGTAATTATAAACTGCTCAGATAGAAATTTTCAGTTCTGGTAACATAAATGCATTGCTGCTTAGAGATAAGTTGTATCCACACAAGAATTGCTCTTATACTCAAGGTAGCTGTGATAGCTATTCTTGGTTGTCAACTAAACTACATTTGGTATTAACTAAATTCAAATGGCTGGGCATACTTATGAGAGATTTTCTTGCATAAATAAATCATTTTAAGAAGAAAGACCAACTTCTAATCCAGAAACTTGAAGTGGGAAGATCCACCTTTAATCTGAGCAACACCTTCTGCTGGCAAGGAAGAACATGGAAGAAGGAAACTTTCTCTCTTTGCCTACTAGTTTCCACTGGCAACACTATTCCTGCATTGGCATTAGAGCCTGCTTCTTCCTGATTCCAGATACATTGACAACCAGCTGACTCATTCAGCCTTGTGGACTAAGCAACTATTGGATTCTAGACAGCTACTGTTGGATCAGCTGAACAACAGCTTCTAAACCATTCTAATAAATACCTTTTGTATAAAAATAGAGAGATTCATCCTATAAATTATTCCTCTAGAAAATCCTGATACAGAGTTTTCTTCTAGGTAACCCTAATACAGTAGCAACAAACTTCTCATCATGAATAGAAAGAAAAGAAATAGTTAAAACAAAAATAAATAAATTATTTTTTAAAAAACAGTTTCAGGTCAGCATGGACAACATCGTACAGATTCAGTATCATAAATAAATGAATATTAAAAATAAAATCAACCATAACAGAAAATTTCTCAGAAAAAGAAATGCCAGTGCAGATAGTAGAGACATCCAGGACACTAAATAGGTAAGACTAGAAAAGACCCTTATCTTCCCCTTGTCATACTTAACTGAAGCAGTAAATACACTGAAGCAGAAATAGAACTGAAGCAGAAAAAAAGAGGAAAGTATATCAAAGTAGCAAGAGAAACATGAAGTCACATACAAAAATAGGCCAGTTAGAGTAACAGCAGATTATTCAGCTGAAACTCCAAGAAAAACTTAAAGCTGTGTGTTTCAAGCACTGAAAGGAAACAATGGCTAATCCAAAAGAATTATCTGTCTGAACTGCAGGAAAAATACAAAATTCCCATAATAAAAATACACTAAAGGAAGTTATTACCACTAAGCGGGCAGGCACTTCAGAAGTTTCTTGAAGGAATGCTTCAGATGGAGAAGACAAACAAACCTGTCTAGGAGACCACAATAAAGAATAGCCACATTAAAATAACACTCAGCAAAAGACAAAGAGAAAGAAAAAACACTACAAAATCAGCAAAAGGGCAAAAACCAATAGACACTTTTCAATAACTCTGAATATCAACATTCTCAACACCCTAATCTAAAGAAACAGAATAGTAAATTGGGTCAAAAAGCAGGAGTCATCTATTTGTTGCCTCCAAGAACTAACTGCATCACACCACAAAAGTCAGACATTACCTCCAAGGAGTGAAAAATGAAAAAGCTAGTCCAGGCAAGTGGATCTAGGCAACACACGGGTATTAGTGTTATAATATCTGAGGGTAAGGTGTGTGGGGGACACACTTCAAATCAAAACTGTCTTAGTTAGGGTTTAACTGCTGTGAACAGATACCATGACCAAGGCAATTCTTATAAAGAACAATATTTAATTAGAGTTGGCTTACAGGTTCTAAGGTTCAGTCCATTGTCACCAAGGCTCTTAATAGTACCCCTCCCTGGCCCAAGCATATACAACCATCATATTCCACTCCCTGGCATTCGTTCCCCACAGGTTTGTTCAAACACATGACCTATGGAGGCTGTACCTAAACGTAGCATAATAAAAAATACATTTAGTCTAACTTCAAAAGACCCCATAATCTATAGCAATCTCAACAATGTTAAAATTCCAAAGTTCAAGAACTCTTCTAAGATTCATCCAATCTCTTAACTGTAATCCCCAAAGCAAAACAGGAAACCAGCTATACAAACTCCAAACTCTACATCTCCAGGCATGATGTCAAAGCAGTCTTCAGGTCTCCAACTCCTTTTTCCATCCTTGTTGACTGCAACAAACTTTTTTCTCCTGAGCTGGCTCCACTCCCTGTTGGCAGCTTTCCTCAGCAGATAGCCCATGGCTCTAGCATCTTGAACATCATGGAGTCTCCAAGACAACTGAAATGTTACAGCTTCTTTTTCAGTATCCACATATGATCTTCTGGGCTCCTCCAGAGGGCTGGGGTCACTTCTTCACCTCTGCACTCTGTAGCACTCTAAGCTCAGGTTGACCCACTCCACTGCTTTTGCTGTTATTGGTGTTCATCCCATGGTACTGGCTGGCGTCTCCAATACAATGGGGTCTTCCACTACAACTAGTCTACACCAATAGCCTCTCATAGGCTCTCTTCATGGTGCCAAGCCTCAACTCCTTTGCATGACCCCGTCAGTCCTGGGCTATCAACTATAACTGAGGCTGCACCTTCACCAGTAGCCTTCCATAGCCTCTCACAGTGCCAAACCTCAGTTTTTCTTCATAATGTGATGCCTTGATACCTTCAAAACCAGTACTACCTGGGTGAGTCTTATACACTACCAAGCACAACTGCAGCACAAGGTACAACCTTGGCTATCTTGGGAACACAGCTTCTTTGTGCTCTCAGAAAACACTTCCCAGATTTCATGTCAGTGGTTCTGGTCTCTTTTTTATCACCACTAATTTCATAGCTCCAGCTAACCAGCATCAATTGTCCTAGTAGTCCCTTCTATTCTTGACTCTAAAGCCAGAGCCAAAGGGTCGAAACTGCTGAGTTCTGCTGCTTGCTGGGGCTGGAACACAGTCCACTTTGTTCTGTTTACATTCTCACTTTCTGTTTTCCAAATCCTTCAATGCCTAAACTTGGCTGTCTTGAAACTTGCTCTGTGTCTTGACCTTGAACTCAGAGATCTGCATGGCTCTGTCTCCGGAATACTGGGATTAAAGGTGTGTAGCACCACACCCAGACTAAGCTTTTCTTCACCTAGAACCTGCTCTTTCTTAGCATGACCTTGAACTCAGAGAACTGCTTGCCTTAGCCTCCTTTAATTTGTTTTCTTCTTGAACACAGGACTCAGCTCCATTTCACTTCCTGGTGCACTTTTAATACTCCAACCACATAATTTATATGTTTCTATTCTCAGCTTGCTATGCTTATGGAAAATGTTCAGGCCCACACAAATCAAATCACTCTCAAAAACAAAGTTTTCCATATTCCTACTAGGATATCCTTTTAAGCCCCATTTAAAGGATCCCACTGCTTTCCAAATCCAAAGTTCCAAACTCCACATTTTTCCAAACAAAAGCATGGTCAGGCCCATCACAGCAATACCCCAGAGTCCCTGGTACCAACTTCTTAGAGTTCTATATCGTATACTGAAGGCAAACAGAAGACTCACTTCTATGCAGCTAGGATATGGGCCTATGCCCACAGTGACTAACCTACTCCAATAAGGCTACACCTCCTAATAGCGTCACTCCCTGGCCCAAGCATATAAAAACCATCACAAAAGCTAATGAGAAAAGATACAGGTGGCTACTTCATACTGAATAAAGGAACAATGCATCAAGATGAAATTACTATTCTAATCATATATGCCACAAGCATGGATGTATCTAATTTTAACACACCGTACAATCTAGCTACACACTCCTGCAAATACAACCAAAGGACTCCATATTCTCTTTGTTGGTCACCAGAATTAGAAGGCAAGACCAATACTGAAGACATAAACAATGTAGTTATAGAACAGAAGTTAGACTTCAGAGAACCAAATAACCCTATTAAAAATGGGGTACAGAGCTAAACGAAGAATTTTCACCTGAGGAATATCTAATGGCTGAGAAGCACCTAAAGAAATGTTCAACATCCTTAGTTATCAGGGAAATGTAAATCAAAACAACCCTGAGATTTCACCTCACACAAGTCACAATGGCTAAGATTAAAACCTCAGGAGACAGCAGGTGCTGGCAAGGATGTGGAGAAAGAGGAACAATCCTCCACTGCTGGTGGGATTGCAAGATGGTACAACCACACTGGAAATCAGCTTGGCAGTTCCTCAGAAAACTGAGCATAGTACTACCAGAGGACCCAGCTATACCACTCCTGGGCATATACCCAGAAAATTCTACAGCAAATAATAAGGACACAGGCTCCACTATGTTCATAGCAGCCATATTTATAATAGCCAGAAGCTGGAAAGAACCCAGATGTCCCTCAACAGAGGAATGGATAGAGTATATTTACACAATGGAATACTACTCAGCCATTAAAAAACAATGAATTCATGAAATTCTTAGGCAAATGGGTGGAACTGGAAAATATCATCCTGAGTGAGATAATCCAATCACAAAATAATACATATGGTATGCACTCAATAATAAGTGGATATCAGCCCAGAAGCTTGGAATACCCAAGACACATTTCACATATCAAATGATGTCCAAGAAGGAGGAAGAACAAAGTATGGTCCTTCTTAGAAGGGGGAACAAAATACCCACAGAAGGAGATGCAGAAATAAAGGGTGGAGCAGAGTCTGAGAGAAAGACCATCCAGAGTCTACCCCACCTAGGGATCCATCCCATATACACTTACAAAACCCAGACCTATTATCGATGCCCACAAGTGCTTGCTGACCGGAGCCAGATATAGCTGTCACCTGGGAGGCTCTGCTAGTGCATGACAAATACAGAGGGGGACACCCTGAGCCAGCCATTGAACTGAGCACAGGGTCTCCAATGGAGGAACTAGAGAAGGGACCCAAGGAGCTGATGGATTTGCAGCACCATAGGGGGAACAACAATATGAGCCACCCAGTACTCCCAGAGCTCCCAGGGACAAAACCATCAACCAAAAAGTGCACATGGAGTTAACCATGGCTCCAGATGCATAGGCAGCAGAGGATGGCCTTGTTGGACATCAAAGGGAGGAGAGGCCCTTGGTCCTGGAAAGGCTTGATGCCATAGTATACGGAAATACCAGGAAAGGGAAGCAGGGGAGGGTTGACTGGGAAACAGGAGGAGGGGAGATGGCTTATGGGATTTGGGGGGTTGGGGGGAGATCAGGAAAGGGGACATTTGAAAATATAAATAAAGAATAAATCTAATAATAAGGATTGATCTATCATTGGAAGGGAATATAAGGACAGAGAAAAAGGAGGGAGGTGATTGGAGAAGGGATGGAGAGAAGGTTTATGGGACATATGAGGAGGGGGGATCCGGGAAAGGGGAAATCATTTGGAATGTAAACAAAGAATATAGAAAATAAAAATATTAAAAAAAAAAAATGAAGCTAAATCTGACCTGAACTTCGTCTATGCTGTCTGGCTTTCACAGTGCCAGAGGGTTATACAAGCCACTGAGGTAGAAAAGCTATCAGAGGCATTATTTAGAAGCAACCCAGCATGCTACAGTAGCAATCTTATAGACAAGATATGCCCACTGGAACAATAATAGCACAAAAGTTATGATCATAAACCAACCAGTTTCTTGACTCTATAAAAAACTCTATTCAACAGGAAAGAATTCAGGTTTAATTATTGTAAACCTGGTTACAGGCCCTAGGGAGAAACCTTGTCTAGATAAATAGACATTTTAACAAACTGCCTTCTGAAGATTATGTGTAGAAACACAGATTCATGTGGCCTTCAACCTTAGTCAGAGCTTTTCTCTGCAATATCCATGCTCAGATTAAGTGACTATTGACTACACATCCCTAAATGGAGTAACTATATCAGACCTTACACGAGGCTTGGAGATCATGGCAGAAAAAAATGTAGAGGCTACATGATTAAAACAGGTGCTGTGAGATGTCATCTTGTGAATATGGATTAACTATTTCATTTGTGAACTACCTCTAGCTACAGTTACCAACACAAGTTACATGGGATAAAGTCAACACGATCAGCTGGCATTCTATCATGTAACACTGATTTGTCTGAGTAGATTATAAATATGAATGAATGAATGAATGAATAGGGGGGAAAGGGTATGAATAGGGAAGAAGGATGGATCAAAAACACTTGAGGGAAGAGGAAGAAGGCGAAAGAGAACATGACCAAGACACAGTGATTACATGCATGGAACAGTAATAAATAAATTTCAAAATTCTATTCAAAATAATTACATTTAAGTTAGTATTTTTATTAAATTATAAAACTTCACAAAATTAAGGTATTGCCATATCCTTAAGATGTATAAGTGATTAATAGCTATAATATTAAGTACTATATTTACTTACACATCTAAACAGTTATTATTAGTGCGAACATCAACTTACTCAATTTTAGTTTTTCTCCTCAAAAATATAAATGTCACATTAAGACAGCAAAACTAGGTATTCAGGAACAAACCAATAGAAAATATCTATACATGCCTATTCATTGGGTATGAACCATTTACCCAGTGAGTTCAAAGATGTAAGCAACTAAATCTACAAAAGAACTGAATGAGCAGAACAGATATATCAGATACCTTTAGCATAGCTCATTCAAAACTCCTTCAAACTCTCATTCTTTCTACATTCATCCAAAACAAAGGCCAGAAAACTAAAATGATATGTTGAGGATTCTAATGGTAGTTACATGAAATGTGCTGTGACAAAGCCAAATCTCTATAAGCAAGTAAGTCTTTCTAAAACTGGTGGGCTTCCACAACCTGGCCTATCTGCTGGGGCAGACTCTTGGCGGGTCTGCCACAATGAAGACACAATATACTGATCCATCCTAGAGAATCCACTGCATTAGGAGCAGTTGGTAAGAACCCCCTCCCACCTCTGGAGCTACAGCCCCAGAGCTGCAGCTGGGGGCCCCTGCATGATTTGCTACCCAGCAAACACCAAAACCCTGACCTCCTGAATACCACTCCCCTTGCATTCCTTCCACTGCCACTCCCTCCATAGAAGTGCAGAGAAGCCTGAGAGCACAGGTAAGATCACCCCTGCTGCTCAGAGGAACCCATCCTGAACCCTCAGGTGGGAGACTTCTGGTTTATGTCTCCAGATAAGGACCATCCTCTGCCACATTGCGCCATATCCAAGTGGCACAGGCAGATAGTTAACCTCCCATGACTATGAAGATGCCTCAGAGCATAGAGCTGATCCTGGGCCACAGAACTACATACACAAATACCACACTACAAGAGTGCTGGTCTCCCAGGAGTGCATACATACCTGTGGGCACAGAAAGAAGAGTAATCCCAAGAGTAAAGATACACAGGCTTATAGGACAGATAAGCCACAGTCAGAGACAGCAAGACCAGCTAACACCAAAGATAACAAGATGGCAAAAGGCAAATGCAAGAACATTACCAACAGAAACCAAGGCAACATGACACCTTCAGAACACAATTCTCCCACAACAGCAAGTCCTGGATACACCAACACACTGGAAAAGCGAGATCTGGATTTAAAATCGCATCTCATGATGCTGATGGAGGACTTCAAGAAGGACATAAATAAGTCCCTTAAAGAAATACAGGCAAATATGGATCAACATGTAGAAGCCCTTAAAGAGGAAACATAAAATTCCCTTAAAGAAGTACAGGAAAACACAAACAAGTAAAGGAACTGAAAAAAACCATCCAGGATCTAAAAATGGAAGTAGAAACAATAAAGAAATCACAAAGGGAGACAACTCTGGAGAGAGAAAACCTTGTAAAGAAATCACTAGTCATAGATGCAAGCATCAACAACAGAATACAAGAGATAGAAGAAAGAATCTCAGGTGCTGAAGATACCATAGAAAACATTGACTCAACAGTCAAAGAAAATGCAAAATGAAAAAAGCTTGTAACCCAAAAGATCCAGGAAATCCAGGACACAATAAGAAGACCAAACCTAAGGATTATAAATATAAAAGAGAGCAAAGATTTACACCTTAAAGGGCCAGTAAATATCTTCAGCAAAATTACTGTAAAAAACTTCCCAAACCTAAAGAGAGCCATGAGCATACAAGAAGCCTACAGAACTCCAAACAGACTGGACCAGAACAGAAATTCCTCCTGTCACATAATAATCAAAACACCAAATGTACTAAACAAAGAAAGAATATTAAAAGCACTAGGGGAAAAAGATCAAGTAACATATAAAGGCAGACCTATCAGAATTTCTACAGACTTCTTACCAGAAACTATGAAAGCTAGAAGATCCTAGAAAGATGTCATACAGACCCCAAGAGAACATAAATATCAGCTCAGGCTACTATACCCAGCAAAACTCTCAATTACCACAAATGGAGAAAACAAGATATTCTATGATAAAGCCAAATTTACACAATATCTTTCCACAAAACCAGCTCTACAAAGAATAATGGGTGGAAAATATCAACACAAGGAGGGAAACCATACATAGAAAAAGCAAGAAAGTAATCTTCTTCCAACAAACCCAAAAGAAGGTAGCCACACAAACAGAATTCCACCTTTACCAATGAAAATAACAGTAAGTAACAATCACCTTTCCTTAATATCTCTTAACATCAATGGACTCAATTCCCCAATAAAAAGACATACACAAATAGACTGGATACATAAACAGGACACAATATTTTGCTGCATACAAGAAACTCACCTCAGTAACAAAGACAGTCACTACCTCATATTCAAAAGTTGGAAACCAATTTTCCAAGCAAATGGTTCCAAAAAACAAGCTGGAGTGGCCATTCTTATATCAGACAAAATTGACTTTCAACCAAAATTTGTCAAAAAAGATAAGGAAGGACACTTCATACTGGTCAAAGGAAAAATCTACCAAGATGGACATTTATGCTCTAAAGGCAAGGACACCCACATTCATAAAACAAACTTTACTAATGCTCAAAGCACACAATGAACCCCAAAAAATAATAGTGGGAGACTTCAACATGCCACTCTCAGCAACAGAAAAATCATGGAAACAGAAACTAAACAGAGACACAGTGAAACTAGCAGAAGTTATAAACCAATTGGAGCTAGATATTTATAAAACATTCTATTCTAAAGCAAAAGAATAAGCCTTCTCAGCACCTCATGGTACCTTCTCTAAAATCGATCATATAATTGCTCATAAAACAGGCCTTAACAGATATAAGAATATTGAAATAATTCCATGTACCCTATCAGATCACCAAGGTCTAACATTGGTTTTAAGTTCAAACAACAACAACAGAAAGCCCACATATACATGGACATTGAACAATTCTCTACTCAATGATAACTTGGTTAAGGAAAAAATATAGAAAGAAATTGAAGACTTTTTAGAATTTAATGAAAATGAAGACACATCATACAAAAAATTATGGGACACAATGAAAACAGTGCTAAGAGTTCAGTGCTAAGTGACTCCAAAAAGTCATAGTGCTAAGTGACTCCAAAAAGAATATGTAAAGAGCTTACACTAACAACTTGACAACACACCTGAAAACTCTAGACCAAAAAGAAGCAAATATAGCAAAGAGGAGATGATGGCAGGAAATAATCAAACTCAGGGCTGAAATCAACCAAATAGAAAGAAAAAGAACTACATAAAGATTCAACAAAACCAGGAGTTGGTTCTTTGAGAAAATCAACAGGATAGATAAACCCTTAGCCAGACTAACCAGAGGTCACAAAGGCACTACCCAAATTAATAATATCAGAAATGAATAGGGAGACAGAACAAGAGAAACTGTGGAAATTCAAAAACTCATCAGATCCTACTACAAAATTGGAAAATCTTAACAAAATGGACAACTTCCTAGATGTATACAAGGTACCAATGTTAAAACAGGATCAGAAAACCATTTAAATAGTCTGGTAAGTCCCAGGGAAAAATAAACAGTCATTAACAGTCTCACAACCAAAAAAAAAAAAAAGACCAGGACCAGATGGGTGTAGTGGGGAATTCTATCAGATCTTGAAAGAAGACCTAATATTAATACTCTTCAAACTAATCCACAAAATAGAAACAGAAGGGCACTACCCAATTCATTATGAAGCCACAATAATGCTTATACCTAAACCAAACAAACACCAAACAAGGAAAGAGAACTTCAGACCAATCTCCCTCATGAACATTGATGCAAAAATACTCAATAAAATTCTTGCCAACCGAATCCAAGAATATGTCAAAATGATAATTCACCACAAACAAGTAGGCTTCATCCCAGGGAGGCAGAGATGGTTCAATATACAGAAATCCACCAATGTAATTCACTACATAAACAAACTCAAAGAAAAAAATACACATGGTCATTTCATTAGATGCTGTAAAGGCTTTTGGCAAAATTTAGCATCCCTTCATGATAAAAGTCTTGGAGAGATGGGGAATTCAAGGCCCATTACCTAAACATAGTGAAAACAGTATATTGCAAACCTGCAAAACCTGTATCAATATCAAACTAAATGGAGAGAAACTTGAAACAATCCCACTAAAATAGAGGACCAGACAAGGCTGCCCACTCTCTCCCTATTTATTCAATATAGTACTCAAAATCCTAGACAGAGCAATCAGACAACAAAAGGAAGCCAAAGGTATACAAATTGGAAAGGAAGAAGTCAAAATATCACTATCTGCAGATGATATGATAGTATACTTAAGGGACTTGAAAAATTCCACCAGAGAACTCCTAAAGCTGATAAACAACTTCAGCAAAGTGGCTGGATATAAAATTAACTCAAATAAATCAGTAGCCTTCCTCTAATCAAGGGATAAACAAGCTGGGAAAGAAATTAGGGAAATGACACCCTTCACAGTAGTCACAAATACTATTACATACCTTGGTGTGACTCTAGCTAAGCAAGTGAAAGATCTGTATGACAAGAACTTCAAGCCTCTGAAGGAAAAAAATCGAAGAATATTTCAGAAGATGGAAAGATCTCCCATGCTCATAGATTGGCAGGATTAATACAGTAACGATGGCCATCTTGCCAAAAGCAATCTACAGATTCGATGAAATCCCCATCAAAATTCCAAGTCACTTCTTCATAGAGCTAGAAAGAACAATCTGTAAATTCATTTGGAGTAACAAAAAACCCAGGATAACAAAAACTATTCTCCACCACAAAAGATCTCCTGGGGGAATCATCATCCCTGAGCTCAAGCTCTACTACAGAGCAATAGTAATAAAAACTGTTTGGTATTGGTACGGAGACAGGCAGGAAGATCAATGGCATAGAACTGAAGACCCAGAAAAGAACCCACACACCTATGGTCACTTGATATTTGACAAAGGAGCTAAAAACATCCAGTGGAAAAAGACAACATTTTTAACAAATGGTGCTGGATCAACTGGAGGTCAGCATGCAGAAAAATGCAAATCAACCCATTCTTATCTCCTTGTACAAAGCTCAAGTCCAAGTGGATCTAGATACACTGAAGCTTATAGAGGAGAAAGTGGGGAAGAGCCTTGAACACCTAGGCACAGGGGAAAATTTCCTGAATAGAATACCAATGGCTTCCAATAAAAAGACACAGACTAACTGACTGGATACGTAAACAGGACCCTACATTTTGCTGCTTACAGGAAACACACCTCAGGGTCAAAGACAAACACTACCTTAGAGTAAAAGGCTGGAAGACAATTTTACAAGCAAATGGTCTCAGGAAACAAGCTGGAGTAGCCATTTTAATATCAGATAAAATTGACTTTCAACCCAAAGTCATCAAAAGAGACTCTGAGGGACACTTCTTGCTGGTCAAAGGAAAAATACAACAAGAAGAACTCTCAATCCTGAACATCTATGCTCCAAATGCAAGGGCACCCTCTTTCATAAAAGAAACTTTATTAAAACTCAAAGCACACATTGCACCTAACACAATAATTGTGGGTGACTTCAACACTGCACTTTCCTCAATGGACCGATCAGGAAAACAGAAACTAAACAAGGACACAATGAAACTAATTGAAGCTTTGGACCAATTAGATTTAACTGATATATATAGAACATTCTATCCTAAAACAAAAGAATATACCTTTTTTTCAGCACCTCATGGTACCTTCTCCAAAATCGACCATATAATTGGTCACAAGACAGACCTCAACAAATATAAGAAGATAGAACTAATCCCATGCCTCCTATCTGATCACTATGGAATAAAAGTGGTCTTCAATAGCAACAGAAACAACAGAAAACCCACATACACGTGGAAATTGAACAATACTCTACTCAATGATACCTTGGTCAAGGAAGAAATAAAGAAAGAAATTAAAGACTTTTTAGAACACAATGAAAATGAAAACACAACATGCCCAAATCTATGGGACACAATGAAAGCAGTGCTAAGAGGAAAACTCATAGCCCTGAGTGCCTCCAAAAAGAAAATGGAGAGAGCATACATTACCAACTTAATGACACACCTGAAAGCCCTAGAACAAAAAGAAGCTATTTCACCCAGGAGGAGTAGAAGGCAGGAAATCATCAAACTCAGGGCCGAAATCAATCAAGTAGAAACAAAGAGAACCATACAAAAAATCAACAAAACCAGGAGCTGGTTCTTTGAGAAAATCAACAAGATAGATAAACCCTTAGCCAGACTGACCAAAGGGCACAGAGAAAGTATCCAAATTAACAAACTTAGAAATGAAAAGGGAGACATAACAACGGAAACTGAGGAAACCCAAAAAATCATCAGATCCTACTACAAGAGCCTGTACTCAACACAACTGGAGAATCTGGAGGAAATGGACAATTTCCTTGACAGATACCAAATACCAAAATTAAATCAGGACCAACTAGACCATCTGAACAGTCCCATAAAGCCTAAAGAAATAGAAGGAGTCATAGAAAGTCTTCCAACCAAAAAAAGCACAGGACCAGATGGTTTCAGTGCAGAATTCTACCAGACCTTCAAAGAAGAGTTAACACCAATACCCTTCAAACTATTCCACAAAATAGAAACAGAAGGAACACTACCCAATTCCTTCTACGAAGCCACAATTACGCTGATACCAAAGCCACACAAAGATCCAACAAAGAAAGAGAACTTCAGACCAATTTCCCTTATGAACATCGATGCAAAAATACTCAATAAAATTCTTGCCAACCGAATCCAAGAACACATCAAAACGATCATCCACCATGATCAAGTAGGCTTTATCCCGGGAATGCAGGGTTGGTTCAATATACGGAAATCCATCAATACAATCCACTACATAAACAAACTCAAAGAACAAAACCACATGGTCATTTCATTGGATGCTGAAAAAGCATTTGACAAAATTAAGCATCCTTTCATGCTTAAAGTCTTGGAGAGAACAGGAATTCAAGGCCCATACCTAAACATAGTAAAAGCAATATACAGCAAACCGGTAGCCAGCATCAAACTAAACGGAGAGAAACTTGAAGCAATCCCACTGAAATCAGGGACCAGACAAGGCTGCCCCCTTTCTCCTTATCTTTTCAATATTGTACTTGAGGTACTAGCTCGGGCAATTCGACAACATAAGGAGGTCAAAGGGATACAAATTGGAAAGGAGGAAGTCAAACTATCACTATTTGCAGACGACATGATCGTCTACCTAAGTGACCCAAAGAACTCCACTAGAGAGCTCCTACAGCTGATAAACAACTTCAGCAAAGTGGCAGGTTATAAAATCAACTCAAGCAAATCAGTGGCCTTCCTATACTCAAAGGATAAGCAGGCTGAGAAAGAAATTAGGGAAATGACCCCCTTCACAATAGCCACAAACAGTATAAAGTATCTTGGGGTGACTCTTACCAAACATGCGAAAGATCTGTATGACAAGAACTTCAAGACTCTGAAGAAGGAAATGGAAGAAGACCTCAAAAAATGGGAAAACCTCCCATGCTCATGGATCGGTAGAATCAATATAGTTAAAATGGCCATTTTGCCTAAAGCACTATACAGATTCAATGCAATACCCATCAAAATCCCAACTCAATTCTTCACAGAGTTAGAAAGAGCAATTATCAAATTCATCTGGAACAACAAAAAACCCAGGATAGCTAAAACTATTCTCAGCAACAAAAGAAAATCTGGGGGAATCAGTATCCCTGACCTCAAGCAATACTACAGAGCAATAGTGTTAAAAACTGCATGGTATTGGTACAGTGACAGGCAGGAGGATCAATGGAACAGGATTGAAGATCCAGAAATGAACCCACATACCTATGGCCACTTGATCCTCGACAAAGAGGCTGAAAACATCCAATGGAAAAAAGATAGCCTTTTCAACAAATGGTGCTGGTTCAACTGGAGGTCAGCATGCAGAAGAATGCGAATTGATCCATCCTTGTCTCCTTGTACTAAGCTCAAATCCAAATGGATCAAGGACCTCCACATAAAGCCAGACACTCTGAAGCTAATAGAAAAGAAACTGGGGAAGACCCTTGAGGACATCGGTACAGGGAGAAAGTTTCTGAACAGAACACCAATAGCGTATGCTCTAAGAGCAAGAATTGACAAATGGGACCTCATAAGGTTACAGAGTTTCTGTAAGGCAAAGGACACCATCAAGAGGACAGATCGGCAACCAACAAATTGGGAAAAGATCTTCACCAATCCTACATCAGATAGAGGGCTAATATCCAATATATATAAAGAACTCAAGAAGTTAGACTCCAGAAAACCGAACAACCCTATTAAAAAATGGGGTACAGAGTTAAACAAAGAATTCTCACCTGAAGAACTTCGGATGGCGGAGAAGCATCTTAAAAAATGCTCAACTTCATTAGTCATTAGGGAAATGCAAATCAAAACAACCCTAAGATTTCATCTTACACCAGTCAGAATGGCTAAGATTAAAAATTCAGGAGACAGCAGGTGTTGGAGAGGGTGCGGAGAAAGAGGAACACTCCTCCACTGCTGGTGGGGTTGCAAATTGGTACAACCACTCTGGAAAGCAGTCTGGCGGTTCCTCCAAAAACTGGGCACCTCACTTCCAGAAGATCCTGCTATACCACTCCTGGGCATATACCCAGAGGATTCCCCACCATGTAATAAGGATACATGCTCTACTATGTTCATAGCAGCCCTATTTGCAATTGCCAGATGCTGGAAAGAACCCAGGTATCCCTCAACAGAAGAGTGGATACAAAAAATGTGGTATATCTACACAATGGAGTACTATTCAGCCATTAGAAACAATGAATTCATGAAATTCTTAGGCAAATGGATGGAGCTAGAGAACATCATACTAAGTGAGGTAACCCAGACTCAAAAGGTGAATCATGGTATGCACTCACTAATAAGTGGTTATTAACCTAGAAAACTGGAATACCCAAAACATAATCCACACATCAAATGAGATACAAGAAGAAAGCAGGAGTGGTCCCTGGTTCTGGAAAGACTCAGTGAAACAGTATTTGGCAAAACCAGAACGGGGAACTGGGAAGGGGTGGGAGGGAGGACAGGGGAAGAGAAGGGGGCTTACGGGACTTTCGGGGAGTGGGGGGGGGCTAGAAAAGGGGAAATCATTTGAAATGTAAATAAATTATATCGAATAAAAAAAAAAAGAAAAAAAAAAAAGAAAAAAAAAAAGAATACCAATGGCTTATGCTCTAAGAAAAAGAATCGAAAAATGGGACCTCATAAAACTGCAAAGCTTCTGTAAGGCAAAGGACACTGTCAATAGGACAAAATGGCAACCAACAAATTGGGAAAAGATCTTGACCAATCCTATATTTGATAGACGGCTAATATCCAATATACACAAAGAACTCAAGAAGTTAGACTCCAGAGAATCAAATAACCCTATTAAAAATGGGGTACAGAGCTAAACAGGAAATTCTCAACTGAGGAAACTCGAACGGTTCTGAAGCACATAAAGAAATGTTCAGCATTCTTAGTTATTAGGGAAATACAAATAAAAATAGCACTGAGATTCCACCGCACACCAGTCAAAATGGTTAAGATGAAAAACTCAGGGCACAGCACATGCTGGAGAGGATGTGGGGAAAGAGGAACACTTCTCCATTGTTGGTGGGATTGCAAGCTGGTAAAACTACTCTGGAAATCAGTTTGGGGATTCCTCAGAAAATTAGGACCCAGCTATACCATTCCTGGGCATATACCCAGAAAATGTTCCTGCATGTAATAAGCCATTAACCAAAGGTTACACATGGTTTCAGCCACAAGTGTGGCAGAGGAATGCCTTGTCGGGCATCAGTGGGAGGAGAGGTCCTTGGTCCTATGAATGCTCAATAGATGCCTAGCATGAGGAAATTGAGGGGGCAGGTGGGAGTGGGTTGGGCAGAGGGTCATCTGCTTGGAGGCAGGGGAAGGGAGGATGGGTTGGGAGTTTTCTGGGAGGGGTATAAACCAGGAAAGGGTATAACATTTGAAATGTAAATGAAGAATATATTCAATAAAAAAAGAGATTGCTGGAAGCTTTTGAAAATTCCCTTTTGTTATTCATTCTGCTACAAAGTTAACACAATTAAATAAAAGCAAAATTCATAACTATGGCTTATGCAAAGAGAAGTGGTTACCAGAAGTCCCGATTATACCAGATGCTTATGAACTAAAATCCTTGGGGTTTCCTATAAGACAAATAACACTTTTACCAAAATATTTAAGTAATTCATAAGATTGTTTTCCACTGAAACTAGGGTTTTTTACCACTCAGTATACAACAATAAGAAATAAAATTTAAGTTTGGATATTCAACATTCGTTCTGCCTTGACTGAGGAATGATCTAGTCCTTTCTTGAATATAATAAATAAAAAACTTTGTGAATTTATATTCATATACTTTTCAGTCATCTGTACTACTTTTATAAATGTCAAATTCGTACATGGAACCTGTATCTTCTATACTCAAGATTCTCCCCCACCCCCCTGAAAAGCAAAGGCAGGTGAATCTGAGTTGAATCCTAATCTACAGAGGGAATGCCAGGACAGCCAGGGCTATACACAAAGACTCTGTGTCTGGGAAGGGCACACACACACACACACACACAACTTTGTTTTCTTAATTGGAGCCTTCAATTCCCACAACTTACAAAAGCATTTTAAACTAGGAAATAGGTCACTCATATATGTAACACACACATAAATAATAGGTGACTATGGGGGAAAAAAGAGAAAAGGAAGAAAAAAGGAAAAGGAGAAGGAATGCAGTTCAAAGTATATACTAGTTTTCAATTCCATGGACATTTTAGAAAGCAAGTTTAGACCAGTATATACTAATATATGCAGTATAATTTTAAAACAAAGATTCACACATGAACATAATTTTTTAGGTTCAAAACTAACCAAATGAAACATACAAATATTTTGTATATGACTTTCTAGTAAACATATATCATTGTAATAGTTCATCTATGTTGTAAAGTACCCTTAATTAATAATCTCCATTTGTAAATATTCTCCAAAAGTCATATACATATATGCCTCTTAAACAAATTTTAAATAAGTACATTTATTGAAATAATTGTTATGGTAGGGTGCTTAAAACACTTTAATTTCATTTACCAACAATTCCATAATGAATTATACTTACTCTGCCTTTTGTTAATTCAAATATATTTCATTGTGGCCATTCAAAGGAAAATTACACATTCAAAAAACATCTGAGTTCCTCCTAGTTACCCTTTCAGTGGTCGAGGGTAATGATAAAGTAAAAAACATCACATTCTTCAAAGCTTTCTTTTCTCTGTATCCCCCCAACCCCCCAAATTTGGTAAAATTTCAATTCAAATCTCTGAAGCCAAAAAGCAGTGGGTAATATCTAATGTTCTCTACCAGTACCTTATTTTTAGGGATGGAAAGGGGAGTCAGGGGAATGTGCTTACTCCAATTTATAAAGAACCAGCATATGGAATAAGCAATACTTTATTACTCTAAAATAAGATTATAGGAACATAGTAAGTTTCAGAGAGAGGACGTAAAGGAAAAATGAAATGTTTTAACTAGAGCTAGTGGCTAAATGGAGAAATTACTCAGTTCCTAGCTCTACACTCTCACTGAGACGCGGTACACACAGCAGAAAATGCTTTATTCCTTAACCCTGTTCATAGGACTAGGTTTCCTCTGTAAGACAGATTGAAGCTACAACCTTTTCTTCCAAAGACTCCAAGAACAAAAAACAGATCATAATCATAGTAAGATAATCTGAGTGCTATCTTTTAAGACAGATATTCAAAGACAGTCTATAAATATACACATGAAAAGAATAATCAAAGAACAGCATGAACCTATGTTTAGAAGATCATCTCAACCTCAATTTCATCAGCTGTTTTTTCTTTAAAAAAATTAATTCTACATTTCTTACATGATATATAATTCCTCCTCTTGAATCTATTTTTATTTAGTTATCTTTTGTTGTTGTTATTGTTGTTGCAGTTGCTGTTGATACACTAAAGATTGAATAAACTGAACAGACAACATACAAAAGGCTTTTAGAACTATACCATATGGTCCAGGGAAAGGAACAATCTGGACAACCTCCATTTCAATCTGCAATCCTGTCCACCTCTATAACACATTGCACCACTTTTAAAAAATTAAGATGGAAATGCAAAAGTGAAAATACTATATCTTAGCATTACCATACAAGCACACGTTGGAAATTCTGCTGATAAAATATAGCAAGCATCTGCTTTAATTTGTAGTTTGAGATTTGAGATGTAACACCCAACCCAGGAATACAAACCTAGACCACTACTCAAAGGAAACAGTATTTCAGCAGGGTATGTGTGCGTATTCAACTTACGCTTTGGAAATTTAAAATTTAAAAAAAAATTTAAAAAAAAAAAGGCCACACTTTTACAAGAGGCACATTGGCAAGAGCTGAGTAGCAGATGACACATTCTTGGAAATCAAATAAAAGCAATAGGGGAAAACCCATAGTTGCCTGGTGAAGGGCTAATCACATGGACACAGCTGGAACCAATGTAGATCATTCATTAATAAAAGTATATTGTAGTCACCACTTTTGATGCATTTGAATTGCTGCTATAGCCAATTCCCAGAATTTCTTTGTGTGGTATTGGTAAGATTGTTTTAGTATGAAATGTGAGAAGATTTAGAACAAGGATCTTTAAAAAAGTTCTGAAATAAGAGCTGCTCAAAAATCAAAATGTCATCTTACCTGACATATACTAGCAGCAGTTCAAAATATGCAGTGTAATCCTGAAAGGGGGGAACTCACATGGTACTACAGACCAAAGTGAACAGTGAGTGAGGTGTCACAAAAAATACAAAATAATTGTGAAAGTACTATACAAAATTAGGCACAGAAGAAATTCAAATATATAAAACATTAGAGAAATAGGAATCTAAAAATATTCTCTTGAAGGGTACTTCCCTCTGAACTATGACACTGACATACAAATACCGTATGTCAAAGAAAAAAATATTCATATTTTGAAACACATAACTTAGAAATCATGATTTACTGTTCTAGTTACTTAACAGCTAACAATTGATTCAACTATCTACCTTAAGGAGTTGTATTTAAAGTTATTTTGCTTTTCAAATGAAATAAATCACTAGGTATAATCAACAGTTAAAAAACAGTATTATCTCATTTTTTGTTATCTAACAAATTTGCCATATTTTCCACAAATAGTAATTAAGTTGCAATCTAATTTTTGAAAACCACATCATATCAAACCAAAATCATTCTTAATACATTCTTTGAATTAATAAAATATAAATTTTATTGTCTACAAAGAAAACTTCAATAACACTGATCAAAAGTTTACATTTTATAATCCCTAAATATGCAATATTTCTCCTATGCATCTCTGTGTGTATTTCCTAAGTTAATAATAGCCTTAGCACTGGATAAAAAAATATGGGATTTAGATAAATTACTTTTAAAGTTAATAAATAATATTTAACATACAGAACTATCCGATATAATCAATTATAATATCATCAAACCTTGGGACTAGGGATTAAAGAGACAGCAAGCTAATGAACTTGAACTAGAACAAAGTAAATAAAGCTTCAGTGGGGTCCCTTCAGGAACTGCCATAATCAGGAGCTTAAGTTTACCTAAATATTCAATCAATGAAACCTGGCTGGCAACTCAACCAGATTCTTCTAATACTTCCTAGAAAAAAAAAAGAATAATAGTCTTAAGAGATATCACTAAGAGAGAGGTAATTGTACTAAGTTGTACAAAAGCACTAAACATAAAAGCAATTTGAATATTTGTTTGTTTTGCTAAAGTAATGAGGCAATGTGTTGCTGAACATGTCTTAAATGAGAAAAAATAACAGGTGAGTTTATTTAATACATAATTCTAATCTACCTATTTACCCAAACTCTTGCAATGAATTTTAAATATTTGCTCAATGAAAAATACATCTCAGAAAAAAATAACTGCTAGATATCACAACCATCTTAATGAATCCATTATAGATGTAATTTCCTGTACACACAGAATTGAAAAATATTTATTAATAACTAGCACAAATCACCATTCACCTTTTCAATGACATATGTTATATTGTTACAAGAATAAATTATGTTTTTCTCCCAAAGGAAATAATATTTTATATAAAAATTGGTCAAAATATCAATCTATGCTCCCAAAACATATTGTTTTATATTTATATTGAATTTAAAACACTAATATTTAAAATATAACTTGAAAGTATATAATTTCTCATTAATATAAAACGAAACATTTATATTTTGAGGAAATTCTATAAAGTTTCACAGAATTCTTACTGAAAGTAAAAAGACCCTCCTCAAATGAACTCTATTTAAAAATTCATAACACCATATTTTCAGACTTCTAACCGAAGTGGAAATCATGAACTGTACTTTCGTGAGAATTCAGAAATGTTTTTAAAGCAGTTTTGTTTTGCCTCGCATGATTTGGAAGAAATTAAATATACATCCTTTAGTTTCATGGTATTGCACTTCTATAGCTATGAACTTATCAAACATTCTATAAATGACAAATTTCAACAAGATTTGAACTGACCCTGAATTTTGGATAAAAATAGAAAGCGGTTGCAAGACTTTTGGTCTAAATGAGTCAGATACTATGGCCACTCTATGAAATGGGACATACCTGGTATTGTTAAAAAGAACAAGAGCCTGTAGCTAAATAAGCTCATAGTCCCAGAGAGAACCTAATAAATTGTACTGTGCTAAATGGACACAGTATTAAAACAACTATGAAAGCATCTCTCAGTCCTCACAAGAGATGCTTCTTCTTTTGTCATAACTTCAGTAATGTTAATTAACAAGAAACCCTCAGCTGATCAACATGCACCATATGAGACCATAAAGTACACAGCCCTAAATGAAAGAGACATATAAAAGAAGCAGTGCTCTCCAGATACAACAGAGCAGTTATAGGTATGAACTCACACTGATTGTGCAGCATCTACAAAACTTGTACATGTATAGTAAAAAGTGAACTGTAGAAATCTCCAAAAGAGCTAATAAAGGCAAATTCAATATAGTTTCCTCTAAGAAACAATGCCATTTGCTTAATTAATATGGACGTTGTACAGAGGATACTATTTCTCCCCCCCCCTCACACACACACACACACACAAACACACATACACACACACACACCACTTGTTACACAATGGTGGTCTGCAAGAAAACAAACAATGGAGTAAGGAGAGATCAAGACTGCTTTCCTTACTCCAGTGCTCTTGTGAGGGTAAGCCCTCTGCATCACAAAAGAAGCATAAACCTTGCAGGCTATCAGCCTGTGTCCATGCCAACTGCTTGCTTATTCTTGCTAGACTCCCTCAATTGACAATGTAGGAATGTCACTTTGATGCACATAAGGAACAAAATAATGTGGAACAGGTGGTTGTTGAGATTTTGTTTGGGGGTTGGTTGGGGGTTAGTTGGTTGGTTAGCTGGTTTGTTTGTCTGTTTGTGGGGATTTTTTTGTCCCTTGAAAGTCAGCTTAACATTTTGCTTTTCTTTGATAAGTATTGAAGAGACTTGAGAAACAAGAGGTATACTGAAGGATGTATCTGCTACATAATGAAATTAAAGACAAGTACAATACTGTTGACAGTTTAGAAAACATATGAAAAAATATTTTTTTAGCTTAAACTTTATAAACATTCTAAGACATTTAACTATCTGTTTAAAGAACAGAGACCAAGAAACACATTATTAGTAATCATATAGTCATATGCAAAACCTTACATAAAATATTGAAAACTATTATTAACATTTTTAGGTCACTACTCAGAATAAATTGTTTCAGCTGCTAGTCTAATCTTGATCTCCCCAGAATTAAATAATCTGGGGGAAATGTTATATTAGAATCTGAATATTTTATGCCTTTACAAAGAAAGAGGTAAAAAAATGATTTTTTAAAATATGCTTCAAGAATTGAACCACAAATCATCTAGAAATCTATCAGACACAAACAGGAAAACCTCTGCTATCCTATTCAAATCTGTACTAGCAGCAAAGCTAACACAAATGAGAAGGACAAGTGTGCACTGTTTCAACCTTCCACTAATATTACTATCTGAATTGGTGACTAAAAACACCAACACGCCATTATCTCCTAGAATATGACCTTTCTCTCTCTAATGTACAAGATAAGTAGAGGGGAGGTCCATTTTCTACATACCAATTGAAAAGAAAGAATGAACTGTGACAAGCCCAGATCCCATGCTGGCACACTTTACACTAAGCTCAGCATCATCTAGAAGCAGTATGCTTCTCTCTGCCAATCAGCACAGGGAAAGTTGTATAACTAACACAGTGTTGATAAATAGTTCCAAAGGTCTTATAGCTGCTTCCACCTGCATCTCTCCATTGGATCAGTTGTTAAACAAAGACCAGTAGCTGTCACAGAAATAGCAAGAACTAAAAGCAGTTACCTCAAATGTCACATATAGAGGCATGGAACATTTACCACCTGAGCCTATGTAATTTCCAACAAAATGATCCCCTACCCAGTTGTGTTCATGACCACAGAATCTGACAGCAAATACTGATACACTGTATGAAAAAGGTGGCAAGGGAATAAAAACATGGAGAAGAAACCAAGTGAGAACATGGTCAAGCTTCAAACAATAGCCATGTTTCTCACAACTCAGATTAGTGCACAGACATGGTACTGTAAGATGACAGCTAAGCTAAAGGGTTCTAGTGCAATGGCTTACTTTGGGTGGCATGGGAATGTCTGTCATGTTATTAAAGAATGCATTAATTTGCTCCGCAGTTTCTTTTACATTTCCTTTCTTTCCTCTAGCACATACTGGTGGTGCTATTTACTGTGTAAGACAACTGAAGGCCAGGCATTCATGTACTGCCAACATGGTCCAAATAATGATATGTGATTAGCTTTAGTTCAACTAGGAATATGTCAAAACTAAAAGGCTAAAAGAATAAAAGGTATAGAAGAAACCAGAAAATAAGCCTGGTTTTGTCTGTTCATTCATGGTACATATGAAATTGGAGGGACGAGGGCAAGATTCCTACAAAAAAGCAGCCAAGCTAACTCAATCATAAAGAAAGATATAAGAACTTAAATGTGTATAACTTGGCTTGACAATCAATAAACAGTAGGAGAGCTGTCCATAACTCTCCAAAGTATAGACATAAGCGAGGAATTTTTATCTACTATAGATGTGTAAATATATGAAATAATAATGAGCTAAAATAAAAATTAAAAAAAAAAACATGATCTCAAGAATCAGAGAAATGCTGAGGCATAGTGGAACACTCCTTTAATCCTCACACTCAGGAGGCAGAGGCAGATAGGTATCTGAGTTCGAGGCCATCCTGGTCTACAGAGCAAGTTTCAGCACAAGCAGAGCTTCAAAGAGAAGCCCTGGTGGGGATTGGAGCTAGAAAGGAAGTAAAAGGGAAAAAAGAGGAAGGAGGAAGAGAAAGGAGAAAGAAGCTAGTAAACAGAAAAGGTTACTTCTCTTAGAAATATTGGTCATCCTACTAGCCACACTACAGTAAGCAGCAGATAACAGAGAATGCTACACACTGTGAAAGGCCTTGAATGGGTGAGATCTGTTTAAATGAGAGACAGAACAAACATCTGTTAGCCCATAAGTGGGCAGGAAGGTCAAAGAAATAATCCCACCAAACTGCAGCTGGGTGAACCGATGAGTCTAACTGGGGATATTTTTTGGAGCACAGTCAAAGGGCAGAAATGTGGAGCCTGCAAGCAGACACATGTAACTCAAGAACAGTCTACCAACAACAACAACTATCTTCAAAGAGAGAAAGAACCTCCTGAGCCACCTAGGCAAGCACTCCTGAGATGCTCCTGCACCCTTCCACAGGACCTGTTTCTGAGACACCCTGTGCTTGCCGGCACCATTCATGCTGCTGCCTCCACTTTCTTTCCTTCTTCCAGGAGAAAATCATGGTAAGGTTGCATCATAGCTGCTGGGATTTCAGAACAGCAATGGCCACCCATTGGCTCCCAGGAAGGCAGTGTTCTACGACACAGTCCCATTTGCTCACCTTCTGACCCAGATGAGCTGATATCCGATCTGGTACCTGCAAGATCACAAAAGGCATAGTTAGACTGCTGTCTTCAAATTAAACCCCATGTGAGTTCTGAATGCTGACAAAGACAAGAATGCATGAACATGAAGTAAATCCAATTCTGGGACACACTTACAGTAGCAAAGACTTAGTGAGCTTTAGGTTATTTTTAATTAATAAGAACTTACTTGTTCAGCCTCCTTAAGGATTTTCTAATTCAACTATAAATACAATAATTTATATTTTGGGTCATTAGCTTGACTAAAGTTTATGTACAACTGAATATAAGTTTGTTGGTAAATGGTGCTGGTTCAACTGGAGGTCAGCATGCAGAAGAATGCGAATTGATCCATCCTTGTCTCCTTGTACTAAGCTCAACTCCAAATGGATCAAGGACCTCCACATAAAGCCAGACACTCTGAAGCTAATAGAAAAGAAACTGGGGAAGACCCTTGAGGACATCGGTATAGGGAGAAAGTTTCTGAACAGAACACCAATAGCATATGCTCTAAGAGCAAGAATTGACAAATGGGACCTCATAAAATTACGTTTCTGTACGGCAAAGGACACCATCAAAAGGACAAATCGGCAACCAACAAATTGGGAAAAGATCTTCACCAATCCTACATCAGATCGAGGGCTAATATCCAATATATATAAAGAACTCAAGAAGTTAGACTCCAGAAAACCAAACAACCCTATTAAAAAATGGGGTACAGAGTTAAACAAAGAATTCTCACCTGAAGAACTTCGGATGGCAGAGAAACACCTTAAAAAATGCTCAACTGCATTAGTCATTAGGAAAATGCAAATCAAAACAACCCTGAGATTTCACCTTACACCAGTCAGAATGGCTAAGATTAAAAATTCAGGAGACAGCAGGTGTTGAAGAGGGTGTGGAGAAAGAGAAACACTCCTCCACTGCTGGTGGGGTTGCAAATTGGTACAACCACTCTGGAAAGCAGTCTGGCAGTTCCTCAGAAAACTGGGAACCTCACTTCCAGAAGATCCTGCTATACCACTCCTGGGCATATACCCAGAGGATTCCCCACCATGTAATAAGGATACATGCTCTATTATGTTCATAGCAGCCCTATTTATAATTGCCAGATGCTGGAAAGAACCCAGGTATCCCTCAACAGAAGAGTGGATGCAAAAAATGTGGTATATCTACACAATGGAGTACTATTCAGCCATTAGAAACAATGAATTCATAAAATTCTTAGGCAAATGGATGGAGCTAGAGAACATCATACTAAGTGAGGTAACCCAGACTCAAAAGGTGAATCATGGTATGCACTCACTAATAAGTGGATATTAACCTAGAAAACTGGAATACCCAAAACATAATCCACACATCAAATGAGGTACAAGAAGAACGGAGGAGTGGCCCCTTGATCTGAAAGGACTCAGTGAAGCAGTATAGAGCAAAATCAGAACAGGGAAGTGGGAAGGATTGGGTGGGAAAATAGGGGGAGGGAAGGGGACTGATGGGACTTTCGAGGAGTGGGGGTCCAGAAAAGGGGAAATCATTTGAAATGTAAATAAATATATCAATAAAAAAAAAGTTTGTTGGTTTATATAAATAGATGTCTCTTTAGAGAGAGTCAGGTTTGTGAGATTTATAAAGTTTCATAATTTAAAAAATAAAACTAAAACAACAACAACAACAACAAAGTGTCAAGAACTCTGCTGAGAACTGCAAAGCCCATAGGTAAATTGGAAGGTAAATAGATAGTTCAAGTTTTGGATTTCCAACCAATGAAAACCCAGGAGTACACAGAGACTGGCTGATAGTGGGTGGATGCCTTAACACGACTCTTTGGGAGATGTAAAACATCATTGCAAAGAGATGACTCTTTGTTCCCTATAAGCTATAGACAGTCTTAAGGAGAACTAAAATTTTGCAATACACCCAAGTGGGCACCATGACTGTTTCTGTTATGACTACATTTTAGTTAGGATCCTCAGGTTTTCCAATAGTGACAGCAGCAGAATAACATAGTAACTCACCAAGAAAGACTGTATGACAAAGGTGCATATAGCAAAAAAGGAAGACCATCCAAAGCAATAGGAAATTTACTAATACACCACTAAACTATAGGAGTAGCTGAACACATCTCTTAAAAGAATAATCTTAAAGAGTTATCAAAGTCAGAATAACCTAAATTAAAAAAAAAATAGGCCTCAGAATCCTCAAAGCATCTACTTTGAACAAAACGGCAAAGAATGTATAGCCACAAAGACTTTTCTGAATTGGGACATGAGGAAAGAAGGGAGGGAGGGATGGAAGGAAGAAAAGAGAAAGGAAAACTTAAAAGACAGAAATACTAATAGGAAGGAAAAGCTTTCTAGAAAAGTTTTTCAATGATTTGAAATCATTGAAATGCTTTTTCAGATTATTGTTTCAATGATTGCTTAGTATATTCTCTAAAAAAAAAAAAAAGACAGGTTTTGACATTTGATATTTGCATACTGACTATGAATTGCACCTGGTACTTAAAATTCAACAGTGGACAAGGCAAAGCCCTGGCCTTAAAAAAAAATAATTTAGGTGAGCAGAAGAAGAATAAAGGAAAACAAAACCGTTATTAGAAAAATCATTTCCATTTGTGATACATAATATGAAAGAAAAAAACAAAATAATGTCATCAAGACATGAGAGAATAGCCCATATTTTTATCTGGTATACCTTAGAGATCCTCAACCCAATTCCAAGTCAGTCGTGATATTAGAAAATTAAAACCAAGAACTAACTAGGGGAAGTTGGTCATAAATCTGCACTTCCACTAACAAACTAGGTATTCTATAAGAGAAAACATCATGACTCTGTTTATACTCTTCAAACTTCACTTACAAGTCATGATTTTGTGATATACCCTCATCCTCCAGATGACAAGTGACTGAGTGTTTGTGTATACTTTAAAGAAGTAGGTGAAAGTACTATGCACTTTTAATAAAAAGAATCATTCTATCCAAATTCTTGTCAATCTCATTTCGAATTTTTAAAAATTGCTTTTATTACTACAGACAAACTTAATCAATTCAAGCAGTCAAAAAGAGGAGTATGGTGGCCTGTTCCGCAAGGGAATACATAAATGCATGCCTTTCTGTGGTGTCCCCATGAATAGAAGGGGTGGTCTGAATAACCAACAAATGTAGTGGAAGTGAGCATGTCTGCCACGAAAGATACTGCAACTTCTTGTCCTTTCTTTTCCCCCTATCAGGCCACTAATTTTGAATGATCACACCTATCAAGTAAAGACATTCAAGCATCCCCTCGGTCCCAAGTAAACAAGTTACAGCCATGTGAAGGCATTAGGTTCTACGTCATGAAGGCCAGTCAAACGTTGAGGTAACTATCTCCACAGCTGACACCTTGACTACAACTCTGGAAAGCCTAAAACTAGTGGTTTGAAAGGTAAAAACTACATTTCCAAAACTCAAGTTCAACCAAATCCATACACAATTTACAAAGCAGAAATGAGCAAATCAGAGTAGTAGACAAGGATAAGACCAAATCTTACTATTAAGGTAATCTGTTCTTGTGACAGAACCATACTGAAATTTTCCATAGTATCTAGATTCAAAGTAGCAAAGTAGCTTGTTTCAATGTCCATGTAGTATATTCTCTAAAGATATGGCAAGTTTGGCATTAAAATAGTATCACATGACTCTCTTAGCTTGTATTGTTATTAGAAAGATCATTCTGAAAAGTAAACAATGTAACATGTACCACATGAGTATACTTACCTCATCAAAGCTTTCTACAATTCAAGCCAGTTGTCCTGATATTAATAACACATTCTAACATTAAAAAAAGTTCTGCTGTTTTATAACACCTTCACTTTCATATCATGAGTGGCATCTTGTTTTCCACAAATAATTCCTCTACCTGTAAGCAGAATCCTACTCATGGATGCCATCTCTGAGAACTTGCTCATTCAGTTTCTTTCCTTTATCTTCAACCTTTATCTACTCACAATTTGCTTTTCTTTCATCAATAGCACACTTTCTGCCAACCTACCAAACTTACCCATAAAAAGGTTCATAAAATATTAACATATTTATATTTATAAAAATATAAATGACATATATGTATGAAAAACATATGAAATATATATTTCAACTTATATTCAACGCTCAAATGACTACAACCTAATGTTATTAGCTATCACTTTACTAAAGTAGTTCCACTAAGTCTGGCAAAAAGCCAGCCGCATTGCCTATTTTCATTTCTTACTCTAGTGGCAAAGACTACTTCTGCTAATCATGTCTCTGAAACTCCCTTCCATTGGTCTCCAGAACACAACAGTCACACAGCTCTCCTCTGGCTGATATTTTTCTTCCCACTACAATGAGCACCTTTTCTAGGAATCCCCTGGAGTTTTAGCATTCAGGTTATGCTTTCAATCTGCTCCTAATTTCAGAACTTCAAGTCTACAATTTTATCCATTGGTCACTCCAAAATCCCAGTTTCCCAATATATTTTCATAATATGAATTCATTTCCAGTTATTATATCTCTCTTTAGCAATTGTCTTAAAATACCTACTGTTTGTAAAACCTCTCTCTAAGGTAAAAGCACCTTTATATCAGTGTTGTGCAATACCACTAGTTACATCTGCCTACCAAGTACCTGAAATGTGCTATTCTGGACTGAGAAGTATACCAACAGTGAATTACACAACAGATTTCAAAGGCAATACAAAATATAAAAATGGAAACAAATTTAATCATTTTATATTGATTACATGCTGAAGTAATATAGATATATTAAGTTAAATAAAATAGGAAGATTAATTAAACTCATTTCTTTTTACTTTTTAATGTGGCTATTAAAATTTTTTAATTATTTGGCTTATGTTATAATTTTCTAGAATACTACTTTACACATTAAAATGAAAAGAAAAAACATTACTCCTAAACAATAAAACTAAAAACGAGAGACAAATGATATTCTTCTATACTGCAGTCTATTTTACCTTGAAAGTTTTATTATTTTATCTTGATAGTTGTGGAATCACTACTGAATGATGAACAAGAGTAAAAGGAACTACCATCACAGGGAATGGCACACATTCCTAATCTCTGCACTCAGGACACAGATGCAAAAAGTTTGTGAGTTTCAGAATAGATATTACTAACAAGACTCTGGTTAAAAAAAAAAAATCCTGGAATCCAGGACAGGAGCTGGAGTCCAGTGAAGCACTTGGCCAATATAATTGAGAGCCCAAGCAGTTCCTTTATACTAATGCAAAGCACTCAAAACATAGAGTGTTAAAGTACTAAATCATATCCAATAAAAACAATTTATTCAAAACTAGTTCATAAAATGCAAATAAGTAATATTTGATCTCTTATATGGCATTAGTGTTGGCCTCATCCTCTTTAGCAAAGAGACTGATATGAACAGAAAATAAGTAAATTCTCATGGTCATATGAATAGTAACAATGCAGCAAGGGGGTAAAACCAGGCAACCTGACTACAAACACCATCCCTATCACTACTTTTTCTTGGCTAAACAAAAGAACTAGCCTGGTCTACTACTTTCCAAATTCTTAAACTAAGAAACTAAAACTAAGACTAAAAGGAAAAAAAGGTCAGATTATAAATAAAGCTTCCACAAAGCATAAATACAAATATAAAAGCATAGAAATTTTACATTCCGTGCTTGCTTTGGCAGCACATATACTAAAATTAGAATGATATAGAGAAGATTAGCATGGCCCCTGCGCAAGGATGACACGCAAATTCATGAAGCGTTCCATATTTTTTCTGATAAGTGGATATTAATTAGCCCAGAAGCTCTGAATACCCTAGGCACAAGTAGCATAACAAATGACTCCCATGAAGAAGTAAGGAGAGGGATCTGATCCTGGAAAGGCTTGATCTAGCATTGGAGGAGAGTATCAGGACAGAGAAAAAGGAGAGAGGTGATTGGAGAATGGGTGGAGAGAAGAAGGTTTATGGGACATATGGGGAGGGGGGAAACTAGGAAAGGGGAAATCATTTGGAATGTAAACAAAGAATATAGAAAATAAAAATTAAAAAAAAAGAAATTTTACATTTCAAAGTAAGACTATGTGAATAGAGAAGAGAGAAGAAACAGTGGATGAAAACACACTGGTGGCTTAACTATTCTAAGGAAGCATCCTCAGAAACATACATGCCCCTTGGGTCAATAGAAGAAAATTGGGATTCATACTAGGAAACCTTTTGGAGATCTACATGAACTCTATTTCATAGAGTTTCATGGGAACTACATGCATGATTCCAACACTTGGGAAGAAGCAGCAGAAAAATCAGGAGCTCAAAGTCATTCACAGTTAAACAGCAAACTTCAGGTCAGTCTGGGCTAAATGTGTGGAAATCCATACATGAATGACAACACACGTCCTGTATGTTTGCATGGAGTTTGTCTAGGACAAGAAGGTATGCAGTTAGAAGACGGAACCACTGGCAAGAGGAAGGCGATCAGCAGGAGTAGGCCGAGAACAAGGGATTGCAGTGGACAGAGTAACATCAACAAACTGTGCGTGTTACGGTTTTAATTACAGTGTGTCGTAGTCGGGGATTCTATAACTGCACAAACATCATGACCAAGAAGGAAGCTGGGGAGGAAAGGGCTTATTCAGCTTACACTTCCACATTGCTGGTCATCACCAAAGGAAGTCAGGACTGGAACTCAAGCAAGTCAGGAAGCAGGAGCTGATGCAGAGGCCATGGACAGATGCTACTTACTGGCTTGCTTGCTTCCCCTGGTGTGCTCAGCTTGCTTTCCTATAAAATCAGGACTACCAGCCCAGGGATGGCACCACCCACCCTTGATCACTAATAAAGAAAATGCCTTACAGCTGAATCTCATGTAGGCATTTCCTCAAGGGAAGCTCCTTTCTCTGTAATAATTCCAGCTTGTGTCAAGTTGACACACAAAACCACCAGTACACAGTGATACCACGACCAAAAGAAATTTGGAAAGGAAAGAGTTTATATTTCAGCTTATTCTTCCAAGTAAATAGTCCATAATTGAGGGAAGTCAGGGTAGAAACTTGAAGCCAGAAACTGAAGCAGAGACCCTGGAGGACTGCTGCTTACTGGTTTGCTCCTCAAGGCTTTCTCAGCCTAGTTTTGCAAAAGCACCCAAGACCACCAACACAGCCGTGTTACCACTTACCATGAGCTCTCTTTCCCTCAGACCAATCTGGTGGGGACATTTATTCTTCAGATTCCTTCTTCCCAAATGACTCTGGCCTATGTATATATGTATATGGGTGTGTATGTATATATTATATTACATATTATTACATATTATAATATACAATAAAGAATTCATATATATCTCTAGAAGTAAACTCAAAAAAATTAAAGTTGTATGTAATTTGAGCCAAGAGATCAGAGTATGCAAGTAAGTCCTTATGTCCATGGTTGATTGCAAAATTTTGACCAAGTAAACAGAACTGTTCAACTTTTTAAAATAATCCTGAAGTATAAAAATAAAAATAAGTAAAATAATACTGAACAGCAAATTAGAGAAATCTCTTTACTCATTCCTATAAGCATGGACATAGAGTATTGTTGTCAACAAATCTATGAATGTCTGACTATAAGGAAAGAATCAAGGCCAGGTACAGCAGCACAAATATGTAACCCAGCACTTGGGAAGATAAGGCAGAAGTTTCAGAGTTGGAAGACAGACTGGACACCATAAGATCTTATCCCAAAATACATCTGCAAAAGTCTAGTACTATATACAATCATCAAAATCTGCTTAAAAGTTTAAGTGTTAGAGACAGCCAAATGACAGACGTAAGCACTTAAGCAGTAGAGCTGTCAATACAGAATTATATTTAATAATTTTTTAATTATTTAGGAAAAAGTAATTTATTCAAAAGTCAAAATGAGTAATTCGAAAATACACAGTGATTCAAAGAGGTGCAAGACCTCTCTCATGGTTTGACATTGAACATTTTATCCAGGCTCATGTTTCAAACCATTGTTCTTTAGCTGATTGCATTATTTAGGGAAAACAATGGAACCCTTAAGAGATGGGAATACAGGCCTTTGAAGGCTACGGTCCACAGACCTCTTTCTTAATATCTCATGTGTACTAGAATATGAGCAATTCCTCACCTGAGAAATATCGAATGGCTGAGAAGCACCTGAAGAAATGTTCAACATCCTTAGTCATCAGGAAAATGCTAATCAAAACAACCCTGAGTTTTCACCACATGCCAGTCAGAATGGCTAAGATCAAAAACTCAGGAGAAAACAGGTGCTCCTGGATGTAGAGAAAGAGGAACACTCTTCCACTGCTGGTGGGGTTGCAAGCTGGTACTACCACTCTGGAAGTCAGTCTGGTGGTTCCTCAGAAAACTGGGAATGATACTTCTGGAGGACCCCGCTATACCACTCTTGGGTATATACCCAGAGGATTCCCAAGCATGTAATATGGATACATGCTCCACTATGTTCATAGCAGCCTTATTTATAATAGCCAGAAGCTGGAAAGAACCCAGATGTCCCTCAAGGGAGGAATGGATACAGAAAATGTGGTATATATATACACAATGGGGTACTATTCAGCCATTAGAAACAATGAATTCATGAAATTCTTAGACAAATAGATGGAGCTGGAGAACATCATCCTAAGTGAGGTAACCCAATCACAAAAGAACACACATGGAATGCAGTCACTGATAAGGGGATAATAGTCCAGAAGCTCTGAATACCCAAGACACAATTCACATATCAAATCATTTTCAAGAATAAGGAAGGAGAAGGCCCTGGTCTATAAAGGCTTGATGCAGCATTGTAGGGGAGTACCAAGACAGAGAAGTAGGAGGGGGTTGATTGGAGAATGGCGGAGGGAAAAGAGTTTATGGGACTTATGGGGAGGGGGGAACCAGGAAAGGGAAAATCATTTGGAATGTAAACAAAGAATATAGAAAATAAAAAATAAAAGAAAAAAAAGAAAAAAGAAAAAAGAAAAAAAGAAAATCTGAGAGAATCTTTATTATCTTGGGTAGATTTAAATTATATTTGTACAAAGTACAACAAAACATTTTTACTGTATATTTTCTTTTTAAAAAAAAGCATGTTCTTTTATTGCAAAAGGAAATAAAAACATTTTATGATAAAAAAAAAAAAGATGCACTGGGGTAAAGGCGGTCCATAAATTGTGGGAGTGGCCAAATAATGACTAGCCCACCTAGAGACCCACGCCCTGAGAGAGAGCCCACCCATGCCATTACCTGGAGAGGCTGGATAGTCCGGAGACCTAAGTTAGAATCAAAGGTGACTGGCAAAAATAAATAAATAGATAGATTGATTGATTAATTAATTAATTAATTAATTAATTAAAATCAATGAAATTATTCCTAATGATATTCTGCTAAATTCATAGATTGGTGCCTAGCTCTTATATATATATAAGCTCTGAGATATAAATAAAAGAGGCTTTGAAGACTCAGCAACTGATGGAAAGAGCTGCAGAGACCCCACAGCCAAACATTAGGTAGGGCCCAGGAATACTTCAGAAGAGCAGGAGGAAGTATTATAGGAAGCAGAGGGTACCATAAAATACCCAAAGAATCAACTAACCTGGGCTCATAGGTGCGTTCAGAGACTTAAATGACAACCATGGGACTGACCCAGACCCTCTGCACATATGGCACCGTTGTGTAGCTTGTGGTCTTCTTCTGGGATCCTAACAGTAGGAGCAGAGGCTGTTTTTGCATGCCTTTGGGACCTTTTCCTCCTAGGTTGTCTCGTCTGGCCTTAACAGGAGTAGGTGCCTAGTCTTACTGGAATCATGTTTGGTCACTATGCACAGGAAGCCTGCCCTTTACTGAAGAGAAATCCCAGAGGAGGGATGGGGAGGAGTGAGGGTTGGGAGAGGAGGATGGAGGGGAAACTGCTACCAGGATGTAAACAAATAAACAAAACTGGATAAAAATCATCACACACCTAAATTCAGCAAATCAAAAGTATACACATCTCAAAAAACTTGTGTAGTGTTAGCAGTGCCATGCTGAAGCTGTGAAACTTAGCTTCCCAGCAACCTTTGCACTACCAAATGTATTTTATGTACTTATCCACAACCCAGATGGGAGTTATAGGACAGAGCTAGAAAAACAATTTGTTTTGTATCCCCTGTCATAACTCCTGGCCGTTACTTATGCCAGCCATTCCTCCTCTTATAATAGTTTGTCTTTCTTATTCACTTTTCTACATGTAATACTATACTCACATATAAATTTGTTTACATATATATACATACATATATAACTGGCTGAGTTTCA
Organism: Apodemus sylvaticus; assembly: GCF_947179515.1. Classification (NCBI taxonomy): domain Eukaryota; kingdom Metazoa; phylum Chordata; class Mammalia; order Rodentia; family Muridae; genus Apodemus; species Apodemus sylvaticus. Next base: position 24,592,228 of record NC_067476.1, read on the forward strand.
CAAAGAGGGAACCCATGAAGTTTTACTGTCTGTGATTGTATGACCTTCCTTAATAGTATACATTATAAGTCCTATTTTCTGCAGGTTTTATACATTTTTCTTTAGAACTAAAATACCCACTTATATATGCCAATTTTCATTTTCATGTTTATATATATATATATATGACATGATATATATTTTATGTATAGTATTTATACTGTGTATATATATGTATTGTGCTTATAATATACATATATATATGAAATATACAAATCCATACATGAAAACATAAGACAATGATATAGTCTATCAGATGTGGAAGTTGGTAGGATTTATTTTGTTGGAAATAGCCTCAGCATGTCTTTATGATAAATGTTCTGGAAACCTCAGGAATAGATGGAACATACCTCAAAATAATAAAGATTATATTCAACAGAACTACAAGATATATATTATCTTAAATGGAGACAAACTAAGACCATTTCCTCTAAAAATCAAACTATCTGCCTACTACTCTCTGGTTTGACAAAGTGCTCCAAGTCTTAGCTATAGCAATTAGACAAGAGAGAGGCGTAAAAGGGATTTTAAAAACATGAAAATGAATAAGTCAAAATATTCAATTTGACAGATGTCATGATTCTTTACTGGGAAAAAAACATGGGTGAGTGGTTGATAGCACTTGCTGTTCTCCCAGAGGCCTGAGATTCCCAGCACCTACATCTGAAGGCTCGCAACTGCCTAGAGCATCAGCTCTGGGAGGATTTGATATCACCAACCACTGAGAGCACACACTATACACAAACACAATATAAAAGAGTTATTAGAAATAAATCTTTGTAAAAAATGTAAAGACCCTATTGAATATGCTAGAAAAAACTCTTAAACCTAATAAATGCTTAAAGTAAAAATGTAAGATATAAAATCAGTATTAAAGATAATTAAACAAGATCCTTCATTTATACTAATAGTGTGCTCTCAGAAAAAGAAATTAGAAAAAAAATCCATTTAAAAAAATTCCAAAAAAGGACCAAAGGAAAAGGGACCAGAAATAAAACAACAAAACTATGATCACTTAATTCTTTACAGCGGTAGCAAAACAAACACTAAAAAAACACTCTATCCAATAAATGGAGCCTGCAAAAACAGATTTCTACCTACAGAAGACA